>NC_051210.1:42863729-43063729 GCF_015220075.1 Falco rusticolus | reverse complement strand
ATCAGGACCTAATAGACAGAGTAAGCCTTTAGATTCTGAAAATGTTTATGAGCAAAGGTAACCACTTCCAGTTCACTACTACTGCTGAAAATAATTAGCTATTTATACACTTGCAGAGACAAACTTGCAAACAAAACTGCTTACTTTTTTAAAAAAATGCAGATCAAAAAAAAAAAAATCCTGTTAAAAAAGCCATTAATGGAATGAACATCCCCTTGTCCGATTTCCCTAAACTTTTGATCTACCTCCTTATCAAAACCTGACAGTATAGTTCCACAAAGACTTTTGATGATATTAACAAGTAATTCTGCCCTCCCATCCTTTTCCTATTTACCTGATTGTTCCGTTGTGCTACCATAAACTCTGAGGGTCAAAATAATCATCTGGATGAAATAATTAATTCAGGTTAGAAATAATCTTTATTTTCAGTGGGATAACATTAAAAAAAAAAACAAAAAAAACTTCTAAAAATTCAGGTTTTACACAGACTGTTTCCCTGACCTAGACAGCCATACTCAAAGCCTTGAGACATAACTACACCTCAGAAAGTGGGGAAAGGGAATGGCAAGGATAAGTAAGATGAAGAGTGCCTTCAGCCACAAAGAGAGAGAGTTAGCCTCCCACTCTGTGGGTAAGGGTTTCAGATCAAAAGGTACAGGGAAGCACTGTTTGTTTCATTCTTCTGGCATAGAGAAGTTAAGAGAGAGCAGGTTGGAGAGAAGTATGACAGGCCTGGAGGTAGGACACCCACTGGGAGAGAGCCTGCAAGATTCATGTTTACTTTGAGGGGCACCAAGAACTGATGCAGCTCCTGACAGAGTTCCACAGTGGTCGCCATCTTCCTGAATTCCCCAGATTCTCATTTTCTCAAGTTTCTTTTCCGGAAAGTCATACATACCATCAAAACACTCACCGCAGTCAGGGCATCATTTCTTTCCAGAAAGCCTGTTACAGCCTCATGGAAGACTAGCAGGCTGTTTCAGCATGAATTATTTTTGACAAATGCATGCTGACTGTCATTCATGAACTTGTAATGCAGGGTTATCATAAACACTGTTTATTTGCTCATCATTCATAAATAGCTTGGGAGTAACTTTGATTGGGGTGTTCGGATTTTGTGGAGTTTTGGGATTTGGTTGTAGGGATTTTGTTACATTTTTCCTTGCTTCTTAAAAAGAATATTATCCTTTATCATTACACAGTGTTGTGTACTGACTATACAATGATGATATGAAAATCATGAGATTAAGGAAGAATATGTTTTCATTAGGTTTCCATTTATTTGCATTCTGAACTCTGAATACAAAGGTGCAATGAAAAAAGGTACAATATAAAGGTACAATAAAAAAAAAAATGGTTTCTTGTTTCTCAACATGTATTATAATTTTTTAATAAAATCAAGTCATGTCCATAGAGAACAAAAGGTAAAAAACCTTCCACTTGGTCAACAATTAGTGTGAACATTTTTCAGCACAGCCTAATTTTAATCCTTCACTCTGTACCTGGTAATTTTTCCAGTCTTCCCCCAAGAGTCACAATGAATAGAAAATTTCACTCAAAAAGTTAAGGAAAAAAAAATTGTTGTTTTGTTTGTTTTTTTCTTGCAGATTTCTGCACTCAGGAATAAGAGCTTTAAGGACACATCAAATTTTGAAAGAGGCTTGATGAACTTATAACAACTTGTAAAAGCACAGGTACACCTTTATGGTTCTCACCACTAAAAACAAGTCTGGGTTGGAGCTATGCTCTACCAGCAGAGCTCAAACATCCAGCCACCTCATAAAACCAATTGTTATATACATTTATTTTGTAGTTAGGCATTACAAACCTGAGAGAATGTGAGATCACAGCACCACTCCACTTAGGAGAGAGAGCATATGCTTTGCAAGTTGAAGATCTGCCAGTTGGTATCAAAAAGCAGATTCTGACAGATGAGCATAAATTAGAGCTTGGATGTTCTTTAAAACAATGTAACAAAGAACCCACATTACCTCTTCTTTCCCCTTTCCCCTGAATTAGCAGCTAGTTACAAGACTCCTAAACAATTCAGTTCTTCAGAAGGAATTTTTCCTTGTGTGTTTACCTAGAATGCCAATGAATGGGACAATAAATTTTTGCTAAGAATATTTATGTGTTTAGTGTTACCTGGCCCTTACAAAATGAACTGCACATCTCTGAAAGGATGCTACTCACTTATCCTGGCATCCCAAGCAGCCAGAAAACTAACCGTACAAAGAACATAAAAAAAAAACAAATGGCAGGAGCCAGTTCAATACAAAATTAAGGTGTCAAATTATCCTTTACAACATCAAGAATCATTTTTAGGGGGAAAATTTCTCTGAATACACCAGTGAATTCTATGAGATTAAAGAGGGTGAGTTTATAATACGCTATAACACTGTAGCTCCAAATATTTAAGATTTGTAATCCTGACCAGGAAAAAAAATCCTAGTATTAGTAGGATGAAAGTTTTTCATGTCTCATTTAGCTTGTATTTTGACAAGTAGTCCACTTATGTGAAGCATTAAACATACTGCTCCTCCAAGGCTTAAACATAAAATCTTTAACTCTAGATATATGACAAACTAAAAGAAAATGTAATGAAATAGTATCAGGATCCCCACTTAAAAATTATTTATTTTTCTGATTTTTTGAAAGTGCTATTCTTCCAGATCTCTCTGTGCTTATAGCATCTAAAATCTCTTGTGCCTTTGTGTCTTACAAAACATTAAGTCCCGGTATTTTTCTATTTGTACAGAGACTTCTAAAGAGAACCAGCTGGTACCAATTTCCTTAAAATTCAGTTTGGGAACTGTGGTATGAAGGAGACAATTATTTTTTTTACAAGCAAAATAAAATGATCAAGCAATAACTGCTGTGTAAGAAACAAGAAGATCTAAAGACTCAGGAGGAACTCACAAGAGAAAGTATGAAGAAGAGTGTCTTTGTGTCAGCAGTCAAGGACTCAGGTTGCCGGCAAGAGAGAGAGGTTGACATGATACAAAAAAACCCCAACCAACCAATCAAACTAATAAACCCAAAGTTAACCCCTCCCCCACTCATCCCCACCCCTACCCCCATGCCCAAACCTGACCCAATTTAGAAAGCTGGGCAGCCATAACTCCTAAAGAACAGGAAAGTGTGACAGAGAATGGTGTTTTTTCTACTTTGTCAGGAACACACAGTTTTTATAATCTAAATTGAAAGCCATTGCTTTTGGAAGACTGTAAGGTATATCTGCTTTTACTATATCTGAACAGGTGACTTGCAAGGTGTGGCTTCCAAAATCAGATTGTAGACATGGATTAGCAAAGATATCGCAGAAGACAGTGTGCACAGGGAGTTACATACCTGCACTGCTCCCATCATCTCAGAAGATGGTGCTGAGCAGTGGGTTGGCATGGGGGGAGATAATATCCAAATTCTGCATGACTGCAGAAGGATTAAGATCAAAATATAAAAAAGACATAAAAGAGATAATCTTGAAATGTCCCTTAAAGAATTTTCTTTATTCTCTCCAAGCACGGTTGCTGTAAATACTGAAGTTACAAATACGCTTCCACCCTGCCAGAAATGAATTAAAAAGTGTTTTGTATTTACAGAAGTAGTTATATTCACATGAAGTAATTGTGTCACAACTTACCTAGCTGGACAGACAACCATCAAAGTCCCTTAAGTCCTCTGCTGAAATAGCAAAAATTTTAACAATCTGTGAATAAATCTCTCAAAAATATTTTTTTAATACCTTTTACGATTACAAAAAAACCCCTTAAAATTAATTATCAGGAGATTGTGATTTGAGGTTCTGGGTTTTCCTCTTACACACCATGCAGCAGCAGTTCCTTACCAACTGATTCTGAGGTTGGACCTTTTCATATTTCATACCTTGTTTGACATGAAAGCAATTTCATTTTTCAAAGCCTCGTATCGTTTTGCTTTTTTAATTTATTTAAACTTTCTGTTTGTTTGTTTTCAGATAGAAACTTTAAACACAATTCTATCCTGAACCAAAAGAGGAATGCAACCTGAGGTGACCTTTTCTTATTAACAGGAAAGCAAGGACAATTTAAAAAGATACTGGGAAATTTCCTAATTATTGCTGCAGTTATTTTCTGAGAAAGAATATCTTACACCGTGATTTGCCTTCCATATTGTATGAATGAATTTTTTTTCATGATGAGAGTATAATACACATCCTAAGTCTTCATATCTTGTGTCAACTTGATGGGAAAACAGGGAAATGTACAAAGCTCTTCATTTCAAAATACAGGTGCATTAAGGCATCTCTGCTTGTACTATTTTCTACAGGAAAATAAAAAGAAAAATCTAGGAGCTGCTTTAGATTTTGAGCTATGCTTTCCTTTATTCTTCTTTCTCTGTTTTTTTATGCTTTTAGCAGGGAAACTGCTCAAAATTGCTTTTGGAAAGATTGTCTCGATTATAGTTTCTTTTCAGTTCTAAAGTCATCTCACTGAACCCTGGGGACCCAGTGCAGTTCTCATTAGAGCCAGCTGGAAGATTTCCACTGACTTCACTAAGCACTGGATGGGGCTTTCTGTTTTCCAGATGAAAGTAAACACCCTTTGCCCAGATGTGCAACATCGCTAGCTTTTGGCCACAATACATACTCCCTCAACTGGATCATCCAAACCCTTAGTGTTCCTATCAGTATCCCTTGATGTCCAAACTGTGTGGCTAATTCATCACTTCAATTAACCATTTTCAAAATAGAATTAAAACATTGCCTTTGAAAGAAACATGTTTCCCTGTGAAAACACTCTGTTTCCTTTCTATGCTGCTTCCCCCTGCCTCACCTTTCTTAAAGAAGAAAAAGTAGTTTTCCTAGAAATACTCATTAAAGGGACAGTTTCTACTACAAGATATTTCTACTTATAAAAAATGAAAAGAAAAAGGAAACGCTGAAGAAAAAAAAAAACCCAAAATGTTTTCAGAGCTTGTTAAGCACTAAAAAGTTTTTTTCCACTCTTCTTAGATGGCAGGCCTATTGCTGCAGGAGTCTATTCATTAATGCTGTTTTACTCTGTTACTTTTATGCCTCCAGGTCAGAAAAGCTGATATCCTGAACTTTGCACCTAGAGGTGTTCCATGTGAAAGTGACCATCACAGCAAGATCTTGGTGAACAGAATCGAATTACTCAAAAATCTGACTGTTTTCCATGGTTTCTTGAAAAGTAAGATATTTGGCACATTGCTGTATGGTGCTTTCCATTGTTATCTTTTGTATTCTCCATGTCCAAGAAGAAGATAAATATTGCATACCTGCCAAGATGTGGCTGCCACTGCAGAGTCTGAAGGTCATCTCCCATCTTGCAAAGTGAGGATTGCAACTGTATGCTGTAATCATCAATAGGTTGTGATGGCTGTAAAGCAACAATCATTTAATATATACATGAGGAATTATGTAGATGTTTTAAAAAATATCACTTGGCCTTTAAAAAAGCCACACTTGAGAGGTTGGGATTTTGTATTATGTGTCAAACCTTGAAAAGGCATAGACAAAATACAATGTTAGCTACTAATGCTCTAGCTTTCTGTTCTGGAGTCTGATGTTATCTAAGAGTGTATCCCACATTATTCACTGGATTGTAATACATACTTAAGTTATAGCTGCAGAGTATTACTATAATAGTAGTAATACCTCATTATTTTTTTTCCTGTAAATAGCTGTGAGACAAGTTATTTGCTGGGATAGCTCCAGTGTGTTAGCAGACTTAAGCTAGCAAAGAATTTGGCCTCAATATTCTATGTTACCCTTGCCATAACTAACAAAAAGAGAAACCTGGCGTTTGATCACATCTGGAAGGAGATGCAGGAATCCTGTTGGCTTAAGACTGGTAAGCGTTCAGAAGACAAAAAATATGGTATGGTGCCACAGCTTAGGCAAAACAAACCATTTTCCATAATAAAATTAGTGCGCCTCTTTCCAGTACGCTATTACTTTTACAAACCAGAAAAGTTTCAATTTCAAATGATGTGGCTATTCAGTAGATGAGAACACTAAGTAAAATACACATATTGTGGAAGGACAATGACTGGACTCTTGGTGGTCCAGTACCTAAAGGACTGAAATGAAGTGAAAAATACACCTTGCTGAACAACTTCATGCATCAGGATAATATAAACAGCAAAAATGTTAATGGAAGCTCCCTGTTGAAACTGAAATAAAGTTAAATTTAACTAACAATGGACAATTAGATTTCATTCAAAACTTCAAGCAATCTGACCTGATAAAATCCCATGACCTACAGCTTTATCTTTCAAAGGAAATTCAAGAGGCTGAGAAATGTCATGTAACTTTTTTTTTTTCTTTTTCTTTTTCCCTTACTTTGTCATTCTTGCTTCTTACAGCATAATTTTTCCAAAAGACATCACAGCACCTACATACATTCTGGTTTGTTGGGGGTTTTTTTCTTCCAAAATTTTCATTAATAGCTGTATCTAGGACTCTTACAAAAATCCCACTTTTCCTTGATGCCCTCATCTAGCTGTTTTAGACAGTCAAAATGTCAGAACAGGGATACATTTCTGAAGATTAACAAACTGATGTCTCAAGAAGGTGAAGGTTTATTTTCTGCTTAGAAAATATTCATAGGAAGAATTACTCAGAAAACAAACTATAGGACTATGGGATTGAGATTCTGAGATTAGGAAGGGAGTATATTTTATTTTAAAAATTCCAAAATTATTCTTAGCTATTTTATACTCTTTCCAATGCAAGGAAAATTAATAGCTGAAATCTAAATATATACATATTTCTCACAGTGAAGCAAAATAGATGCTACATCAGAAACATCAGGATGGCATCTACTCTGTCATGTCTTAAATACAACTTTTTTAAATTCAGTAGTAAAAGGGAGATTATAGATGCATGTTTGAGTTTGGCTACAGCTGTAATGAAATAAACTTAAAATATAATTTAGAATAGTGAAAGTCTTACAAAATGAAATTTAATCCAGATCCTTTAATAATTCTTATGAAGTTTAAGTGATTTTTTTTGTGTTAATATTTTTTACACATTCTGCTTTTTGTAGTATTATCATGTTTATCTCTGCCTGATTCCTTCCAGTGGATGTGCTGAAACAGAACACAAAGTACCCTTCTTAGAGAGACTGACAAAGTTGAAACCATTAAAAACTTGAAATCCCTTTTTAAAAATACCTTGTGCTTCTAAGGAACCAACTGTCATCTTTTGCTACTGTTTCTTTTGATTTCTGGAAGGAAAAGGAAGATGACTCAAGTAGTACAGATGGTCCAGTTTCAGTCTGTCTCTGGCTGTTGAAAATTTCTTTGGTCATAGAGTCTGGGTTTTACAAATGCTTTGAAGATAGTCTTCATTTTACCTGCGGGCACCACCTTGGATAAATCTGCCAAACTCTGCAGAACCATATTCATAATCATAACTGGTTTACTAAGCTATTATTGTGCGATTATATTGTATATTATGAGCAGATAATAATGTTTAAGTTTATAATTTTTTGAAAGAGAATTAATTCTTTTCTGGGTTTTGCTGAATGGGCTCACAAAAGTATCAAGTAAGTAACCCAGAGCTACTGCTGTCAAAGGTACCACATGATGATGAGTTCAGGGGAAGGCACCCATCTTTTAGCAATCAGAAAGCTGTCAGAAGTCATTATCAGTGACAAAACCACATTCTCTAGAGGAATATGGAACAAAACAAATTATGCTTCAAGTACCTTTGCAGAGGTCCTCGCCATTTTTTAAAATATTCTTTGATGATGAGGAAAAATAACTCAGTCTTAGAATCAACTGGTTTAAATGAGTTGATTTATTTTTTTTCTACTTCTAGGCATGGCATATGACAAGTGTAACGTATTATACCTCTTAGTTTTCTTGTGGGTTATTTGGGAACAAACACTGGAGAAAATCTGCTACCTCAACTGCTTTAAGGCCAGATTCTAATTTTCAAATTTGAGGGATTTTAAATTTAGGGTTTAAAAATTCTTGAAAGGGAAATCCTGAAACTTCATCTTCTTTGATTCTAACCAAATTACAGTCACTGTACTCTTGGAGATGTTTTCTATAGATAATCACAAACTAACATTTGCTTTCCAGGTAATTTTATTTTCTTTAAATAAATTGTATACGATTTTGTTATTGCATATCATTTTTGTGTAGTGTGAATCAGCTTTTTCTGCTCATAATGCATTCTCCATTAATAAAAAATACAAGTAGCAATATCTCCAATATCAAAGTGTAATTGCAGTTTCAGCAGAATGCTTCTTTTCAATTAAACAAATCCCTACATAGATAAAATGTAGGATATATAGCACATATTTTAAGTTACTCGACAATATCTTACAAGTTTTATTGGCTCTCAGCTTTGATGAAGAAATCTATCTAATGTAGATTTTCCTTCAATGGTAAATTCCTGATCAAGTGTCTCAATTAGTAAACACTTAATACTTTCTGGAAAATGGCAGAAGGAGTGTTTTCTGTACTATATAATGGGCATAATTCTATCATATCTCTGTCTGCTTATGATAACTAGAGAATACATTAATATTTAAAGTTCATTCCTACATGAACATTTTTCATTCATTTATTCATTTAGATGCTCAGAAAAACAGTGTATAAGAGTAAAAAACAAACAAACAAACAACATCAACAGAAAATCCAAGGCACTTAATATCTCTTGTTTTAAAACATGATGATGAATATACATCACATTTGCACTGGAGGGTTTTTATGTGAATAAGATGGTATTTCTACAGCACTGAAATGAACCTTGTATCTGCGTTCTACCTTGGTCCCGTGGCCAGGAATTGAAGGCTGATTTTACATAAAAAGGTGATAGAAAAAAATGGAAACTGCAGTCCAAAAATCAAGGGCCTGACTTGGTAAAGAGTAAGAAAGTGGAATCCTTCCTGTGAGATAGGATCAGGGCTGTTCTGAGATAAATGAAAGGAGTGAAAGGTAAGTAGATCCCAATGTGATGAAAAAATGGGGGGGAAAAAGCACTTCAGAAAAAGAGCTCTGCAGGACTGAAAGAGTTTAAAGAATGTAAGGAAAAATTTGGCAGGCCAGTGACACTTCTACCTTGCAATATTTAAGAAAATTCCTCAGTGTTAGGAGTGACGCAGATTTGTTTGACATTGTTTGGTATTTCCTTCTGCAATTTCCTTCCCAAGTTTGTCATCAAGTTTTTAACACTTTCCCTTATTACAATATATAATGCTTTCACTTCATGGACTATAGCCATGAAGGTGACTCCCAAAAGTAATGATATCAAATACTACATTCACTACTTGAGTCAATTCATACAGAGGAACACTTACAAAAAAATAGCACTCAGGATGTTTGAAATCTGATAGATTTCAGGGATTTTTAGATATTGCAGTGTATCACACCAACTTGCAAGAGCAAATTTGGGTGGTAGCAACATATGGCCAGGACAAAGGAAGATCTCACTCTTGGCAGCCAGTGCTATACTACCAAAAACCAGGCTGCAGAGTTGCATATCTCAACACAGAATCATATTTCTTTATATCCTGTCCAAAAACTATTATCCAAAGAGATGGTTCTTACTATCTGCCACTTTAGAGACACGAGGCAACAAATAAATATGTAGCACAGATTTTTCATAAACGGGAATTCTGAAATAGTGAGGACTGGATTCTTGTCACTTGAATGCACATACATAGCTGAGGTGACTAAATTCTAAGAATGTTGTCCCTAGATGATTTATCTACTAGGATGAGAATTATGAGTGGACACTTTAGTTTATCAAAGAACAGATTGATCAGCATTTTTTTCACACAGCCCTGATGATTATTTGGATTTTGGACTCCCATTTCAGGCATGTTGATTGAACAGAATGAATCCAGGCCATGTCCTTTACTTTGGAGAGTACAAAAGATAAGAAGATCTAGCAAAGGAAACAAACAATTGAACAAATTTCTTTGACTCAGTT
Source organism: Falco rusticolus (assembly GCF_015220075.1). NCBI lineage: Eukaryota > Metazoa > Chordata > Aves > Falconiformes > Falconidae > Falco > Falco rusticolus. The sequence continues at coordinate 43,053,777 of NC_051210.1, read as the reverse complement.
TCCTCACAGGGTTTGTGCTTCCTTCATTCTTATACAAGAGTTTTCTGGATTCCCTTGAACCTTTCTGAACTTCTCTCTCTTAAGCACCTGGCTCATCAAATGCAGAATAACCTTTCATACTTCATGTTTCCCATCTTCCTCTCAGAAATGACTGATGAATCCCCTCCACCTGGAGTATCCCTTCATATGAAATTATCAAAATACTCCTTGATGTGGCATTTATCTGTGACATTATCTGACATATATTAGTTGTTTATCTATTTATCTAATTGGTAGACCAATTTTGTTCATCTACAATCTACTTCATCAAGGAGAGCTTCCAGTAGAATGAAAGATCATCAAAGGCCAATGAATGATCCAGCAGTCTTGGGGTTCACATCTATTAGAGTTATGCTCCAATAAAAAAGATGATAAGGATGGTCTGCATCTTCTGTTAGTAAAGCTAAATTCATAGACTGTTGAACTAAATTTTCATAATCTCCAACTTGATTTATATGTTGTGCAGATTGCTTTCATCATCCTTATCATCCTATTTCACAACGACTCGTTGCCTTGACCATTTTAGGATTGATTTTGGAGTGTGAAGAGGTCAGCCCTGAGATAAAAATGTTAATGTCTAATACTAATTTTTCAATGAACTGAAATTTAGTCTCACTCATCTAAAAGGTCATCCAAAATCAAGGTAAACCAACCTAGTACATGAGTGAGCTGACTTCTGGCAGCTTGAACTACCACTTCCTCAAAAATACTATATTCTACTCAAGTGAGTATTTATTTTGTGCTTTGGATCATGCCATGTTCCTATTTAGACTTCATGCATTGCAGGTGTTTGAAAAGAAAGAGGTCCCTTTTGCAATGAAGTTTTGGTAAATAATGAAAGCTATGTACTCTACAGTAAAATATATCAACCTTTTTCAAAATGGTGATTTGATGATGGATGATACTAAATTATCATGAGGCTTGTGTGTTTTCATGGGCAGACACAATAATCCTCTGCAGTAACAGAAGTAGAAATTTTTTGTTGATGCAAACTTGGCTACTGCTATGTAATGTGATGAAATGGGTTATCTGTTAGCAGCAGTTTTCCATACAAGACTGAAACTGAAACGTTCCACTGACTTCACTGAGAATAACAACATATTCTTAGGATCCAGTTCCTAATGGAAAAAGTAGATTCCAGTAGAAATTACTGTAAGGTAGAACTGTTTACAATCCAAATGTTATATCTCCTGAGGCTTGTTTTCACAGCAGTGTTAACTAAAGAGTTGATGGCAATATTACCGATAACTTTCCTTTTAAAGTGTGAATGGAAAACAATTTGAATTGGTCCCTTTACTAAATTTTGGCATGGTTCTCAACTTCAGAGCAAAGGAGGAGAAACAGATAGCATATAAAAGTACGCTTGCATAGTAAAGTTTTCACTCATTGTCATGGTGATCAGTTGTAATTTTACCTATCACACACAATTTTTATTTGAATTAAATTAAAGCATCCTAATAAATGAAGGAAAGGATGCCAGTGTACTATTGATTTGCCTGAAAATTCTTTTACTTAATAGATTCCATATATTGGTCCTTGAAGTTACTGAAATATTCTTTGTTCATAGATCATAATGCATCAAAAGGCTTCTGTAATAGAGGAAATATTTTCATATCCCTTCCCAAAACACACTAAGATTTTGAGCCTTAGTGTAGGTGTCCTGGTTTCAGCTGGGGTAGGGTCAATATTTTTCTTAGTAGCTGGTGCAGTGCTGTGATTTGGATTTGGTGGGAGAAAAAAACTGATGGCACATGGATGCTTTTGGTTGTTGCTGGATCATGTTTATACTGGGTCAGGGACTTTTTGGTTTCTTGGGCCCTGCCAGCCAGAGGGCTGGAGGAGCACGGGGCATTGGGAGGGAACATAGCCAGGACAGCTGACCTGAACTGGCCAAAGGGACATTCCATACTATATCACATCATGCTGAGTATACAAGCTGAGGGAAGAAGGAAGGTGGACATCCGGCATTATGGCACTTGTCTTCCTGAGTAACCGTTATGCATGATGGAGCCTGGCTTTCCTGGGGATGTCCAAACACCTGCCTGCCCATGGGAAGTGGTGAATGAATTCCTTGCTTTGCTTGCGTGTGCAGCCTATTAAACTGTCCTTATCTCAATCCTTAAGTTTTACATTCCTTTCCGATTCTTTTCCCCATCCCTCTGATGAGGGGTGAATGAGTGAGTGGCTGTTTGGTGCTGGGTTGCCGGCCAGGGTTTAAGCCACAACAATAGGTCACAATTCTTTTCTGACTTCACTTTAAAATTCTGATTGACAATGTTTTGAATAGTTATTTTTTTTAAAAAAAAAAGAAGAAAAATGAGTGTTGTAGTCTTACAACTTGACTGAAGATTTTTTTGCTTCTCACAAAAATTTTGTGTTTTGACATATGTTCAACGTACTACTTTACAATCATGTAGCTCAGATTTGGGATATAATTACCTGTATACACTGATTTGTAGTATTTTCCACTTATCTTCGAAATTTGATTTTTGGGGTTATTTTCCTGAAGTCTTTGCCATACAATCTTTAATATCTTAAGTATGTAAGTTACAAGGACAAATAAGGAGAATAACTGTTAAAAAAACCTGGATGTTGCTTATTTTGCTCACAAATTTGCATAATACTGTTTATAAGTATACATGTCCATTTTTTTAACCTCTAAGCATTTGACTTTACTGTAAGGCTTAACTGGAGATACTTCTACAGTGTGACTAGTGTGCAATACTTTATTTCTAGGTCATGCAAACATACAGTGCCAGTCTGAGGCCAAGTGACTGCACCATGTCAAATATGTTGATGATATCTACAGTTGGTGTTCTAGTAAATCCACCTCTGTGCCTACACACAGAAAACCTTAATGTGTATGTTGTTATGATTTTGCCCCCTGTTATGATTACCTCAACTTTGCTTTGTACTCAGAAGTAACTTGTATTTGGCCTTGTAATAATGTTTCCCTACAATTCATTCTGTGAAACAAATCAGAGTTGCTTACATTATTCCTGGAAATTTCAGTGTGACACATGGTTGAACATGTGTTAATTTTTTGCTTGTCGTCTCCATCAATTGCATGGAGACAACTCTAATGTTAAACTGGCATTGAAGACTAACTTTAAGAAGCTGAATTAAAGTAGTTAGTCATTGCAAGTGTCCAAAATGTGTGCTGTCACTACCACTGTACTTTCGGAAATCATAGGCTGAAGCCCTTCATATACTAAAGGCCACCTTCACCCATATAAGCACAACAATGCGGCCTAAAACCTCTGCAGAGTTTTTTGCTGATACAAAACTGATAACATAACCTGTGAGTTACCTAATAGGCAGGTACTCGCTGCAATTCAGAGAGCTAGCACTCATTTTTGTTTCACATAGGGTGAAACCAGAACTTGTTAAATTTTAAGGAAGTTTAGGGGAAATAAGAAGCTCTTTGCCCCCTAATATAATCACTAATATTTCCCAATAAATTAACATTACCTCAGCTGTTTATACTGCATTTCCAATAATACTAACAAGATTTCTGGATCATTTTTACCATTAACATTTATTATGGATCGCCACACAGTACAAATGTGATCCATGTCATCTATGTGTACCACTGCATATAGTCAGGTTTGAACACAGAAAAGAAAAAGAAATAGTAGAAGCCATAAAAGTGTTTTTTCTTACTGTATTGCTAGCCTACAGTCTCAAGTTCAAGAATGCAACCATCTAATATGCTCTAGAAAATGACTATTTATAATAGTAAATTTCCTACTCACATTTCTGCAAAAGGAATGTAAAGAGTATTCCAATACTGAAGAGTTTTATATTATTAAAGAAATGTTAATAATATCACAAAAGTGCAAGTGAATGGATGCTGGGATGCCATCAATGGACAAGGCACAGCAATGAAGCTTGAACTCTGAAGAACATGGGTTGCTATCTTTAACTCTCTAGCTCCACCTAAACCTAACTTTTCGTCTTGATGAGGGCATATGAACAAACCAGGCCACCCTTCCTAAATATGTCACACACAGATTTAAGCCATAGGTGTGATGATAAGGTGAAAACATGTTACCAGTAAAGGTGCATTAGTAAGCCAGTTTTAAGGCTCAAGACCAAAACTTGTTCTGAGCAGGCACTGAGATCTCCAACATGCTGTCCTCCACTTTATAACAAGGGGGCAGTGACTCCACTGTGGCGGTTTCTCAGTTCTAGAAACTTGCAGTAGCTCTGAATTAGGTAAATTGAGTTAGTCCTTGCTGACAGATGTGCAACCAGCTAAAACTCGGTAGGGTTTGTGAAAAATGTGGACAAAATAAACTGCCAGCTAATTGATTGAAATATTCATCAAGGGGTATGAGTCAGAAGAGATAGGTTCAAGGAGGGTCCTAACAGAATCTGCTTTGGTCTTTCCATTCATTCAGAATTCCCAGAAGGTAGCATTCCATAAGATGAATGACATCTGCATTAGGAGTAAAACAAGAGGGCTGTATTTATTGGATAAATGTAATGTCTGCTTACTGCTATGAAGGAAATCTGTGAAGCCCAGACAGTGTACATAGCGATAATCAATCTGCAGTCAAATTTATGTGTAATGTGTTTTGTCATTACACTTATCTAACATTTTTACAAATAGGTACTTCTATAATTATAGCAGTGGACAGAAGAGGGGCATAATAGGCAGTTGGTTGCATTCCCATTGAATTGGTTAGAAAAGCTGAAAGATATTTCCTTTATGAGCAGTGTGATAAGGCACTAATGGCAGGGACAGAAAAAAAATCAAAAAGTTATTTTTTTCAATTTAACTAAGTAAAATTAAATATAAATAAATAAGGATACTTATAGATGTTGCTTTTCTAGCTTATTTGGGTAGTGAACTAAACAGGCTGGTGACACAGGAAGACCTCAGGTCTCACAGAATATTTGGCTGAGGAGAGTGGATCCCTGCCTCTGTGCAGAGTTCCCCCACTTGGGATTAGCTGTACAAGCAAGGCCTGTTTGTTCAGTTTGTTACCTTTTGACAAAAGATAAATGGAGTAAAGTAAGACTTTCTTGAAACTTCCTGCAAGGTTTTCCCCTCCAAATTGCTTGCCTTCAAACTTTGCGTCCTTCAACTGTGAGATTTAACAGTCCAAAAAATGTTGCTTAGAACAAAGATCACCCCACGCCGCCTCCTGCTATTGCCAGCGTTTGCTCAGATCAGCTGTGGCTTTCTCTAGTTAAGTTTTGAAAGGTTGGAGATTCCACAGCTTTGGGTTGGGTTGAGGAATTGGTTGTTAACTACACAAAAAGTTTATTACCTACAACTTTTTGGAGTAACCCATTCCAGGATGATTCCACCCTCCATGTGAAAAAGCCTGTCCTAATACTGAATTTCAGAAGTACCATCTTTCTGGACTATGTGATAATGACACTGAATAATTTCTAGTAAACAATCAACTGAACAAAAAGTCCTCCAGGAGCACTTATTGCAAAGCTAGAGAATTAGAGATCTGATCCTACTCTTCCCACTCACAAGCCTTATGAAATCATACTTACATGGTACTTCATAATTATTACTTTGGAGCAAACTCTGGGGTTTTTTTATTCAACAAAATGCTTATTTTTCTGTAGGATGCAATAAACTCAGGTTTGCTGTGAAACAAATTTGAATTTACAGGGAAGTAAATTGCTTGGCCAAGTGAATAAGCCTTAGAGGCACCCTGTGGATAACAGAAACAGTATCAGTTTTCTGTCTTTTCTTCTTCCTATGTGCTCTTTGATGATGGGCTCTCTAATAAAGACAATTTTCTGCTTTAAAATTTGCTTTATCCCTTCTACAATGAATTTCACACACCAAAAAACAGAGAATGGTGAATTAAGGTATACAGTATTTCTGTAACACTGAAGAAAGTGTTGAAAACCTAAGCTCAAGAAAAATTAATGGGAATAGTTTTTGCAACAAATATTTTGACAGGTTCTTTTAATTAACCTACTCTTAGGGCATTAAAGTAATAGCTTTCCATTTGAAGCATCTTTTTTTTCTTTTTTTTTTTTTTTTAATAACAAAAGGAAAAGCTGTCTGTGGGCTTGACTTCAACTAAAACCAATGATTGCCACTATCGGACTTGAATGAAATGGATGCCCTTTAACCTGCTCTGATAAAATGTGTCTACAGCCACCAGCACTCAAGCTTGTAGTGCTGTTAGCCATGCACAAACGTCCAATATCTGCCTCTTACTCATTGTGAACTATAGCAAGGTTTGTTCAAAGAGATATTTATGCATGGATAATATGTAGCTTTCAGCTTAGAAGCACTGCAGGTTTAAGTGTTTCCCTTCGATTTGTGCACTGCATGAGTCATACAAGAAAGCTGCTGGGCTGATGCTTAGTCACTGAAAATTTACTGGAGTTCTACTCTTGACCTTAATTTGTGCATAATCAAGGGAATTTCTAAAATCATAGATGTATCTGCTCCTAGCTCTGTTTGTGCCAGTGAAGATGCTCTACTTCTGGTTGCTCATTATTCTTCCATACCTGCTAATGGATAATATGTGAGTGAGCCCTAATCTGCTTTAGAAGATTGATCAAGGTTAGCTCAAGCCTCCTTCATTGGTGGGTTAAATTATTTAATCTGATTTTACCTGATAGGATTCAAAGGAGCTAAGAAAGGTTTTTCCATTAACAGAAGGCATAGTAATGTAAAGCCAAAAGAATGGTCACAAATCAGAATAATTATTTAAAAGGTGGGTATTTGGCTTTGGCTGAAGACACCAAAGATTTTATAGAGCAGTCATTAAGTAAACAGGGAGAAGCTCTGACCTGGACTAGGACTGAATCAATCCATTATTTATCTGACTTCAAAAAGCCAAGATTTCCACACCCTACACACACCACCACCACCACCCACCACCCCACCCCAAAACAGCCTGGAAAATACATAGCTAAAATGACCAGCTATATGTCTAAAAATAAAAAGGCATAAGGTACCATGTCTCCTCATGCTGCCAGTTTATACAGTGAAAGTCTGGAAACCTTAAAATCCAACTTACAAAATGAATCATAAAAGACCACAACAGACAGGTATTTTTAAAAGGTATTTAAGCACCCAACATCTATTAAGTCTATGCCTAACACACATTTAATGATGTCCACAAACAGTTTTAAAAACCATCTTCCATGTCACTAGTGGGAATTCAATTTGTGAACTGGTTCCCAGACTCATGCAGGGTGCGTGTGTGTGCACTCACACACGCATGCAAAAGAGGAATAAGGAGACACAGGCATTTTTTCCAGCATAGCAAAAGAAGCATAACAACACATCAAAGTCTTGAACAACATGCAGAAGAGTATGAACAGGGATACAATGAGTTTTACTTTCTTGCAGGACAGCTTGATACTTGAAAGTTTAAGAACTATACTACAATCCAAAGTACAGTGTGTTTTAAGAGTTCAAGGATCACCAGTGAGACTGCTACACTCTTATATCCAAATTCTTCTGCAGTTTCCTCTGAAATGTCATCTTAAAACCTTATGCCATTTTTTTCCTCCTAAATAAGCCCATGGGATCTAAATTGCCCTCAACTTAATGTCTCTTTAAGCACCAGCTATACTGTCAAGCGGGTTGTATGATACAACTAATGGTTCTTTAGCAGATAGTTCTTCCATAATCCTAGCTACTGTATGTTTCATTGTTACATTTTTTTCCAAAAAGAGGCAGACCTTAAAGAAGCAAAATAAAAGACACACATGCTTGCACATACACATACCCCTCATACTCTGATTTGCCAGAAGTGGATTGGCCCAAGTTCAAGAGCCATTCTTGAAGCAGAACCTCTTTTAATCACATTTCATACAGCTGAAGAGCCAATCCAGGCATGTAAGTGAATGCTACCAGAGGCTTTTAATCCACATAAAACCCCTCTGTAAAAGAACTGAAAAAACATGTTGAAATACAAAGGGAAATGTACATCTCTGAAGTATGAGCTGCTCTCACCAGAAGTCAGAATTTTTACTCTCATTCAGGCCTATATCCTCTACTAAAAATGATCCCATACTTCTGACATTGTCAAGGAGGCTTTGAGGTCTAAGAATTGGTACCACTGCAGACTAAGTACCTACAACCACCTGACCTAGTGAAGGATCCTGAATTGCTTCATTCATATGTCTGGAGACAGAGGCCACTGAAGTGAGAACTGTGAAACAAAACAGGGAGGTTCAAATTTTCCTAGCTACTAGGAACATACTTCCTACAAAAATCAATGTTTTGTAAATGAAGGCTTCTTGCTCCTTGTCTTTTTAATAACCAGTGCCTAGATATCAAAATACATGGACTGCTAGATGTATTGTCAGTGTACAAATAGAGACAACGAATTATTTTTTACATTACATCACACACTTTCCCTTCTCTGCCCCACCCCCCACCCCCCATTCCCTACTAAGAAGCAAGAAAAAAATGCATTTACTAGACAAATTGTACCTCCATCCATCAGTCCATCTGTCCACCCATCCATCCATCCATCCATCCATCCATCCATCCATCCATCCATCCATCCATCCATCCATCCATCCATCCACCCATCCATCCATCCATCCATTCATCCATCCATCCATCCAGTAGTGGTCTTTGCAGATTAGATTCATAGCCTCCATAAACTGATGCTAGGAGATGTTGACCTGATTTGGAAAATGCAATGCTGAAAAAGATGCTAGTTGTTACATTCTGAATAAAGGTTTCTGTAAGTAAACTCTGCAGATGAACCACAAGAAATTTCAAGAGGAAGTAAGAATATAATATCAAGGACTTGAAAAATTTTGGGGAAGTACATGTTTTTTGATAGGAACCCACAATGTATTCCCAGAAGTCCCTGAACCGGTCTCTCTCTCTGCCCTCTGAAAGCAAAATACATCAGCAAACTAGGATTAGGTCTCATACCATCATAACTTTTCTCCATGATATAGTTCTATCTTCACACATAAAAGTCAGCAAGAATAATCTTTCCATATTATAAGCCAACTATGCTAAGAGAAAAATGTCCTTGCTACGTTTGCAAGTTTACAAAAATAACCATTAAGTGATCTTCAAGCTAGATGGAGATTGTTTTGAAACAGATGAAAGATGAGTGATAGCAAGAAGGAGAAAATGGTTCAGATCATGACTTGCTTGTGCAAATGGAAATATAGAAGAATAATACCTTCAGAAAACTGATATAAATGTGAATTTTAGGATCTACCATTAAATAGCCACAAACATACTTACAGAGAAAATTAGGAAAGGTTGGTAGAAAATATTCAAGAAGTAACAGAGGGCTAGTTCAAGTAGATCAGGTAAAGAATATTTTTATAAACAACAGAGGAAATACTGGAACAGTATCATAGGCAGTGTGTTAAAAGAGGATGTAAATTAGGAAAGACTGTAGAGTAAGGAAGTAAAGAGAAAAATAAAAACAAGAAATAGTTAAGTATATATTACACAGATAGATAATCTACAGAACTCTGGAAGGCAGTGGGGATGTCCTGAGGCACTCCTGATCCAGTAAAATTTTGAGTTGCAAAGTAAAGAGGAGCTATTATTTTGTCTGACTTCACTTCCAGAGCACATGACAGTTTTCAGCTGTTTCTTTAAGCCAGATTTGTGGTTCTAACTACACCCTTTCTAACCTCACATACTTGCTTTGTGTTGCCTCCTCCAACCTGTGTCCATAAGTCTCCTCTCTCTGCCATGCTGCAGAGGCCATAGGGCAACCATAAATCATGAAGTAGGAGTTTAAATTAGACGCAGAAGGTGAAGGGAAGCCAATACAGAGATTTGAAGAGGATCCATACTATATTTGTGTGGCAACACTTGTCTGTTTTAAAAGTCAGCCTCCTGCTGTTCACATTTGTATTTAATTTGCAAACAGTAGGTGGAAATTTAGAACTTGTAGACTTTCAGTTCCTCCTGATGCACTGCATGTTTTAGCTGGGAAAACACTTATTAAGACTGACAGTGTCTTCCTTAACTGAAGGTCAAAAAAAGGGTTCAGAAGGAAATGCCAGTGAGAAACACGGGTGCTTTAGCCTACAGACTGACTCCAACTGTTAAGCTCCAACTAGTGTTTCAGCAGCTATTTTTAATGTGAGTAGACTCTAGCACTTAAAAATGTCTACAGCACAGCGTTTAACATGTACCCAAGTACCGTTTGCACATTTCCATAAATGTTACAGAACTTCAGTTATTTTTTTTATATTTTGGATAATATTTATCACATCAATTTTATTTCAACTGCTATTCTGTTTGTTTCCTTTTTTTTTGGCATTGTCCAAAAAATCAGCTTTCTTCCTCACTTTTTGCTTACAGTTATGCAAACTTTTCTCTTCCCCTAACTACATTACAGTACTTCAAAACAGTAGGTTTGTTCTCCTCCTGCACCACTATACACTCCCACCAGGCTTCCAGTGGTGGGGAAAAGAAAGACACCTGCATGAAGGTGCCTCTCCTACTAGTTAGCTGTTGCAAGACAGTTTGACGGTTTTCTCTGTCAGAAGCTGATGCCATTAATCACCTGGATGATCAATCTAAGCACAACAGCCAACTCAGGAAGTCCCTATACCTTGGTTGCTGGAAGCTAGGAGCACAACGTAGGGAAAGCACACTGCACGTGCCCAGTGCCTACGTTATTCCCTTATGATCCACTACTATGATCTATAGGTAAGATCATAGTAGATCTTACTAGAAAGGCCTATGGTCTGTCCTGCTATAGATGTTCTGAAGTATACCATATGTTGCCTCTAGTCACCAGAGTCTCAAAATCTAGACATGATCTACTTTCCTAATAAAAAGAAACAAGAAAGAGAAAAGAATCTAAAAATAACAGTCTTCTAGACCTTTTTTGCACTTATTCAAAACAGAAAAAACCCAAACCCTCAATTATTACTTCCTTTTCATGGTAGACAAAATTCAGCAAGAGGTACACATCTAGCCAAGTAGAGTGACTTCTAACCAGAGACGTAACAGCAGTTCTGTCAAGGTTGCATGTCAGACTCACAGCCCTACTAGAAACCAAGTGCAATGGGAGTCTGGTATATATTAATTAACTCTTCCAAAAATGTTTTTCTTTTGGACTACGATTAAGGATTATAAATTTAGCTCCAAAGTAACCGATCTACACTGTTATAAACTAAGGGGTGGGGTGTGGAGGTGGCAGGTGAGGGCAGTGGAGGCAGGGAAGGGATGGAACAGCTCTGGCAATTTTACTTGTAAAGCTGCAGTTACTCTGTGGTTCTGTCTCATTCTTCACTGTGGAAGTGGTTGAAAAGATTTAGTAGGTAAAAGATTAGTTTAGTTCTTAACAATGCATTTGAGTGTTCCTGTTACCAGTCTTTGCTATCAAGGATATATACAATGTATACATTCCAAAGCTTTTCTAATAGAAAATTTCAGACAGCTGGAAGTTACAGTCCAGATTCCAGCTAGTATATTCTTGTGTCATGACACAGACAAAACTCACATTTCCCAGGTCATTATGAAGCCAGACTCTACCAATTCTGAGTATGGCGGCGTCACCTAAACACTTCAGGATACCAGCCAGCTCACTTTCACCAGATTCCTGTATCTTCACGGAAGGGCAGGCCCCCTTCCAAGAAGCATGGAAGACATGAGGCCTTGCTTGCACAGTAATGTATGTGGACATGGCTTGCAAAAACAAGACACAGTCAAGGAGGCACAAGCTTCGTCTGTAAGACAGGACATGATTTGGCAATAAGCAGTCAGGCGCAAAGGAGAATTAACATGCTTTAGAAGAGCTTTATGGTCTAAGGAACATAGGCTGTTCCCCACTTTCCCAACATCAAAATACAGCATCACCTGAAAGTGAGCTCAAACCCTTCAGAGATGACTCTTCTAGCTTCTACCATACAAAGACATTTATTTCCTTCAACATCTCCTTTTTCTCTCTTCTTACACGGACAATGAGATAAATGAGCCTGGACCAAACCTGACTTCAAATAGTTCCCTCTATATATACTTGGACTAAGCAACTGTGATCAAGTTTTGGTATTTTTGGCATAATTATAAGCAGAATATGAACTTTAATAGGAAGCAGTGCTCTAAGGAGAAAGAAAGAGTAACTATGAAAAAACTCTTTTCTGTTGTGCTCCATGTTTGACATTGGTAAGAGATTAAGCAGAAGTGAATTCTTAATTAACTAATGAGTTAGTACATGTATCTGGAACTGGCATTTGGAAATAGAGTAAAAATATATTTTGGCATCAAGCTTAGCTTACAAATTTTTCTAAAGGAAAATACGGTTTTGTTAACTTGTAATTAGGCAATAAGTTTACAGGAAATAGTAAAACTTGTTTTCAAGGGGCAGAGACACGAAAAAAAACATGTTTTGCAGGAAATAGTAAAACTTTTTTTCAAGGGGCAGAGACATGAAAAAAACATGTTTTGCACAGGGAAAAAAAATTCAAAATTGGAGGTACTTTTAAACTGCAGCCTATTGTAATGTAGTGTCCTGGGTAGCACATATTACATTTGACTTGAAATAACTGTATAAGATGAATCCCTACATCCTATATTGCTCTTTACATTCATAGATTTCAAAATAAGCAAGACAAATATTTAAATTTGATAGATGGGAAGTGTTGATGATTCAGTAATTTGTTCAATTGGCGAATCCAGGAAGAGGATTATTGCTCTTTATTCCAAACTAGAGCCCTGTATACTAGAATAGTCTGCTTGTCCCTAGACTTTCTACACAAAAGGAAGTCCTTAAACACCTGCATCTTACTCTTAGTGTTATTATTGCACTCTCTGCATTGTAGTACCTAGCAGATTTACATTATTTAGAATTACAGCAGTCCTCCAGAAGATAGGGTTGAGGCAATAATCCCATTTCTAGCCCTGGACATAGATTAGTTACTAATCAAAGCATCAGATGTGGAAAATAAAAGACAAACATGAAACGAACTTCATCACCACCCCCTGCCCCAGGCCCAGTTCTTTGAAATTACTTGTCAGCCAGCAAACAAGTGCTTCCTGACATATGCTGTTTGTTTCTAAGGTTCTTGTTTTCTCAATACTGAGCAACACAGGACTGGATCAGGATTAAAAGCATATGGAAAATTTTGATGCTGTTATAACCCTGTACCCTGTATAGATTAAACAACAGCATGATTATCACAGTGCATCCTAGCTAAATTAATCTTGAGCATTTCAGAGCTCTCAATCTTAAACTATTCACTTAAATTATGTAAAGCATATTACAATGTCAGCAGTGCAGGTCATACATCAAGGTGTTACAACAGCTCAGAAACACAGACTGCACATTTATCAACTCATATATTTTCACCTTCATGGTCTTACCTATAGGATTTTAGAGATATTAGAATGAGTAACAAGTTTGAATCATCTGTAACAAAGTCAAACAATTGTCCAAGCAAGCAAAAGCAAACAAGCAAAAGAAACAAAATGTAGGTAGTAAGCTGAAAGTATCAATATTCATAAAACTGCTGTTCTGCTGATTTACCCAAACTGTGGGTCTGGCCATTTTGCAAAGACCTAGAATCACAACATCAATCAATAGTAACTGTAAACTCAACATTGGAGTGCACTTGGCAGAGCTGGGGAGCTGGGAAGGAGCACATGCAAAGAAGCTACAAACTGAACCCATACAAATATACTCTGGTAACATGTACAGGGCAGAAAGTTACATGCAAGAAATCCATGCAACTGTTCACAAATTTTGAGAACGTCTGTTAAGCAGGATTCAGATGTACTCTGCAAACAAACTCTGTTAATTTTGGCTGTTTCCTCCATTATATTATAGGAAATTCACATGGATCAGGATTAAATATTTGTTTACAAATATGGGCCAGAATATTACAGTTAATAGGTCTTGCATATCTTCAAGGATTCATAGACATTAAACTGTAAAACACAGTGACTTTTTAGAATTCGAAGAAGGCCTCCAAACAGAAAAAAATAAAGAGAACAATTTTGTGGTCAAAGGAACAAGAAATTGCTGGTTAAAAATGTATATGCTGCTTTTGTAAAATTCTTCAAGATTTGCAAGGTATGAAGGAAATATCTTCCCTATTATTTAGTATGATCACACTGAAATATGGAAAACAGTTAAGTTTATTAAGGCTGTCTGGAATCAGTCAGCACATAATGCATTTTCTAAAATGTATGCCCAAAATGTGTGTCTACTTATGTTTTTATTAGTTTAACACAAAAAGTGGTAGTGGATCTGTGACATGTCTGCTGAAGTAGCTGTATTGGCCTCCATAGATGGCTCTTTGTCATCTACAGTGTTTTCACAACCTTTTTCAAAGAACGTTGGTCTTTAGTTAATAAGATAAAAAAGGAATTTTGGAGTGTTAATTTTAACCAAGAAATTTAGAGACCTTTTTTAATTTATTACAGTGTCTGAGATCTGAAATTTGACTTCCAGAACTAGCTATGAATTGTTCATGCATTAAGTAAAGATAGCTTTCATCAGCAGATCAAGGGGGTTTTAATTGATTTTCCATAACAGGAGGTTTTATAGTGAAACCTATTGTTGTAAAATTTTTAAAAACATTTAGGAAGAAAGTTTGGCTTCTATTTCCCTCTAATAGAGTAAGTTCACTTAGCTGAAACTTTTGAACTTAGTAGGTTTACTTTAGCTTTATTGTGGTGTAAAGCAAGCACTCTTCTCTGGAGATCAGTGAGAGATATTTCTAAGTTCATAATAACATAAAACTCTTTCTTTCTTTGGAAATGCCACTCCTAAAAGCTCACAGATACATTCCAACTAACAAACTAATCCAAATGGGTGTTTCTGCTATTGCACACTGGCTTTAAACTATTGTGACTTCAATGTTTATAGTGGTGTAAAATTGAAGAATTTAAATTAATTTAGTAGGAAAGTTTAAAGTAAAAAAATTGAGTACTTTTCCCAGGCTTTAAAAAGATCCATTATCATAATAATGTAAAGCAAATCACAGGAAAGCTTAAGGTAATGTGAAGGTCAGCTACAAAGAAGATAGCCAGTTGGTAAATAAACTTGTCACCTTCTCCAATTTCTGCTCTTCTTGCTTAAGTACCTTCCTTCTCATTTTTCTTTTGTACTAATTCAGATTTGATTATTGGTTGAAAGTAATAGAAAAAGGATTTTCAGAAGGCTGGTAATCTGATGCTATCCAATACAGGAAAGACCATTAGCAGACCTGATATTTTGTCCTTTTGTTATGAATGTTACCAGTGATTGTCTCCAGTTTTGTTTAACTACCATTTGTAAAGCCTTGTCCCATGAATGGAAATTGACATTTTGAGATTAAACACTGTGCTTTTTGAGTTTTAGTTAATGATCAATTTAAAGTCAGTGCAGAAATGAACAGGACTTAGAAATACTATAAAATGTTAGCACCCGATACTATCTTTTTCCAACATCAAGATCAAGGGATTGCTGCTAATATCCTTTCCAAAACTTCAGGAATAAGAAAATTAATTTTTCAGTGCATATCTCTATAGTGATCTTGGCAGTATAAAAGTATATCTATGTCCCCCTGCAAATAAATTTATAAAAACTTATTCCTGAAGCTGTGGAAAGGATGTTAGCTGAAACCAAAATAAATACATGTAAGTATCCCTTTACTCTTAATTTTTCATTAAATGGTTGAGTTTTCAGATGGAATAATCCTTCAGATGAGCATTAAATTTAACAATTAGCACCTTTTTGAGATAAAATCTTACCCTTTTCAAAGTCAAATGCAAAAGCCAGGAAAACTTTAACAGAACTCAGATTTCTTCCAATATCCCTTTGTCTCTCAAGGTTCAGTAGTAACTTTTTCATTAGTTATGATCACAGATCAATATCCATAATTGTAAGCTTGCTTTTTTTTTTTTTTTTTTTGCCTTTTTTTTTTTTTTCACAGAATCATAGAATGGCTTGGATTGGAAGGATCTTTAACATCACCTAGTTCCAACTCCCCTGCCATGGGCAGGGACACCTTCCACAAGACCAGGTTGCTCAAAGCCCTGTCCAACCTGGCCTTGAGCATTTCCAGGGATGCAGCATCCATAGCTTCTCTGGGCAACTTGTTCCAGTGTCTCACTGTCCCCACAGTAAATAGTTTCTTCCAAATATCTCATCTAAATCTACCCTTTTTCAGTTTAAAACCATTACCCCTTGTCCTGTCACTACACTGCATCAAAAAGAGTCCCTCCCCACCTTTTCTGCAGGCTCCCTTTAGGTATGGGAAGGCCACTAACAGATCTTCCCAGAGCCTTCACTTCTCCAGGCAAAATAGCACCAACTCTCTCAACCTGTCTTCACAGGAGAGGTGCTCAGCCCTCTGATCATCTTTGTGTCCCTCCTCTGGACTCGCTTCAACAGGTCTGTGTCTTTATTTCATTTTGGTTTGGTTTGGGGTTTTTTTGGTTTGTTTTGCTTTTTTATGGAAACATAATTTGGAGCCAACAAGTAAGTTTAGTATCTGGACCCCTAAAGCCTCAGCAACCATTCCCTTGCAGAGATAATCTATATCAGATGCCTGAGAGCCAGTTCTCAGAAACAAAATCCTGAGCAGCACTTGTAGAAGTGTTAAGGCACTTGTAGAAGTCAAGCCCAAATAGTTAAAAAAAAATCCACAGAAAGATACTTTAAAGCTTTCTTTTTAGGAAAAGGATGCTTAAATGTAATAAAAGATCAATAATTCATTATTGCAAGAATTAAGCAAGAGCTCAATATTCACTGCCTTTAAAGGGGTCTAACATCTCCCAGTAAGTGGAGGGGGGATGCACGGTAACAGACAAAAGGGAGAAAGAGTTAGCATCCAAAGCTTTTACTAACACTTAAAAAAAGCCAGTCAAGTTCATTCTTTTTTTTTTTAATCTAATACATTCCCAAATTGCTTTTCATAAAAGATTAAAAAGTAGCAATAAAAACAACTAATCAGAATGTGTATCTCAATATGTTTCCTTGTTAGGCAATGTCAGGAGTAACAAAGTTTGTATCTGAAACTATTGCCTCTTGCAGTGTTGACAATGATATTAGAAGCAACCCCTGATATTCCTCTGCTTCTTTTATTTCCTTCATGTATGTAGTACAATGCCTGCCATCTACCCTGCCCTTAAACAAACACAGCATAGTGTAGCTCAACTTGCAGCTCATTCATTACTTTGAATGATGCATAGGTTACTGTTTAAATATTCAATATAAGTACTGCTTCACAACAGTCAGCAACATTACTTTTTTGCTTTATTGTTTCTCACTCTAAAATTTGGAGATCTAGAAACATGGTACTCAAAACTATTCCAACAGTAAGAAATATCCCTGGTCTTCTGTGAGCTTCTGTTTTACCCAAATTATACAGTGCATTTAAGGCAGTGTACTCAACAACACATAAAACTATACTGCACTATGAGATCATGTAGAAATATTACAGACTAGAATAAACATATAGGTGATGTCCCAAATTATAGACTTGCCAAATACCAGGATTGTTCATAAAATTATTTTATTTTATATACTGAGACAGCTTCTTCAATAAAAAAAGTTGTGGTAGAATTTTGATGTCCAGTCAGAAATTCTTCTCTGCATCTTCCTGCAGTCCAAAGGGACAGGGATTAGCTGGACAGTCTCTGTATGTGAGGTGGTATTATTTCTCAGCTGCCTGACATCTCCAGCATATGGAAAGGTGTGAATTATCAAAGGTTTCAAAGGCCAAAACTGGCAGGCAGGAACATGAACAGTTTATTCATTTGGGTATAATCCTAACCAATGAGAAATACAGATCCAGTAAAGGCATTTGGGTTGGGTAGAATTACGTTAGAAAGGAGCTGCAATGTTTACGAGTTCCTGTCTACAAACCATTCAACACAGCTGTGACTCCAATAGGTCACCAAATTATAAATCACAAAACACCCCATAGTATCTTGAATTATTTCCTTATTTTCTTATTGGAAGTCCACCTTCCTCCAATCATCTTATTTGCAGAATCACCCAAGTTGAATCCCTGTTTAGCATTCATAGCAGTGAGGTACGCTCATACCAGATAGGTTCACATGAACACTGGCAGCATGCCATCTTACTACTTCCCTCCCTGAATCCATAAAGAAGCTGAGTAAAAAAAGTCAAAAGGGATCCTTGTCACCCTAAGTAACATGTGTGAAATGGAGTCTGAATGACTTATGAAATAGTAGTCCATCTCTCCTACCAGTCACAGCTGTGTCTGCATTTTCTCATGGTCACAGATACAGGTGTCTGAAAGACCTAAGACTAGTGAATTACATTTCCTATGAACATGAGATTATAAACTAATACAGAAATGTAATCTAAATACCATCTCCATTGTACTTTTGCGAATGCTTTATCCTGTACAGCTTACAATCGATACAGCAAGTCAGCATGACTTCTAAACTCTGTGTGAACCACAATATTAACTCCAAATGCTCTTCTGACAACCTTTAAGCCGTCAAAAGTCAATGAACTCTGGGGATTCCAAGCTAATTCCCATATTGTTTTAGCACTTTACTGTATTCCTTTCACCATTCCCTAAGTATTGTTTTCCTTCTTTTCCCCTTCTGAGAAATGGTATTTAGAAGTTGGACAGGAGATACTGATTTATTGATAATAATGGGAAAAAGTATTACAATGCTACCCTGAAGGGACAGACAGGAGTTGCTTGATAATGGACCTGCTGTTTCCGTTGAATGTAGCACATGGCTCCAACTTGTGATGTGGAAACTTTCAGAAACTCTGAGAACAATACTGGCTGAAATCACCCAGTTTGCCCCAAACTGAAAATACTAAGGTGGACTCAAAGATCCTTGGAGATATAATACTGGATAAAAGACCCATTCTGATGACTTTGTAGTACCCAGTCCTTTTTCATTCTTTATATTTCATTGTCTAAAGTCACATTTACATTCAAGATGGTCTGTAAGGACAGTATTTAAATATTGTGAAGAAATAGTAAGATAGGCCATAGAAGACACAGTAAGACCAAAGTCTTTGCTGTATCCATATGTTTTTGAAATGGATATCTCGAGATAAAACTTTACGCTTAAGCATAGGAAATTACTTCCTAAAGAATGTAAATCTTTGAGAAGGAATATTCCCATGCATTTGATGATGTTCTTTGGGTTGATACAGCAGTATTTTAGGATGGCTATTAGGTGGAAGAATGAAGAAGAGAAAACAAGTAAGAAATTACCAATGGTTGCATCTCCTCAGCGGGACTTTAAGTGTCCTGAAGCCCTGTCTCCAGTCTCTGGCAGCACAAGGTTCATGTCTCTTTTCCCAATATGTCAAAGTGAGACATATACTCACTGCTTCTGCCAGGGGAATTAGGAATTAAGACATAAGACATGTTCATATGGAGAGGAATGTTTCCATATACGTATCTAGGGTTTGTGATTCAGAAGACTAGGAGATATGTGGATGAACGTCATTTTGAATCCACTCTTCTTTACTTGCAGTCATTTGAAAGCTCATTTTCAACATATGCTCAGATTCTGATGTATAACCTTGTCTATCAACTTTGCTATGTGTTGTTCTAGGGAATTTGGCTATTCTCACCTGTTTCTGATTTATTGTGCTCTCTGAGATGAAAGTTGAATAGCTAATTCCCTGACTTCATTTGAATGTTAGCTCGAAAATTTTTTCACTCTAATTGTTTTGTCATTTACCCAATATAGTTCAAATTTAAAAACAAAATCCATGTGCTATAGTACTAGGTTGTTGGGTTTTTTTCTCTTATGCTGTAAAACTCTGGTGTTTGCAAAAGGTGCTATAAATCAGTAACAGTATTACTTAGCACTTAAATAGTGCTTGCTATGTTTAATGTGCTTCACAAACATCCATCCTAATTAACTGATGATCATTACTGAGCCAATAAGAAAATACCAATATTTCATATTCAGGTCAGAGGGAAACAACTTTCTGTCACAGTAGCAGAAACCACATTTTTGGTAGAAATACCTGCTATACAAAGCCAGTTCAGGAGAAACGCATTTTCTTTCTGTGTTATCTCTGTACATTGCACAACGAAAACTTTTAAGTGTAACTTGAATACCATTATGGTTACACATTATGGTTACACTACATGAATGGATCCCTATGCTTTGCAACCTGCAATTCGAGGACTGAAGACATCTGAGAACTAAGGACCATTCTGCTGCATGTGCTTCAATATGCACTAAAACTGTTGCCATAGTTCATTATTTGTTCTGCATCATGTAACAAGATTTTGCAGATAATTTAGTCTTCTGTTCTACTCTGTTCCATATGGTTTTATTTGCACACTCCTTTTACAGTTTTTCCTCCCCCCCCCCCCACCCCCCCACCCCCCAAGAAAGCTTTCCATTACCAGTGGAAATGAGACTGTAAATATTCCAGGGAAGGAAGCATAAGACTTTTGTTAACACACAGGATTAGAAGGCAAGAGAACTGAGTTCTACTCCCAGCACCACTATAAATCTTATGTAATTTTAACAATTCATCTTCACCTCTTTCTGCCTTAATTTCCTTGCCAGTAAAAGAAGACAATAAGCTTTTCATCCTAAACACCCCTATGTTTCAAGTGTAAATTCACCAATGTTTTTAAAGCTAATTCTAGTCTAGGAATTAATTTCTAGCATAGGTGTGGCAGTAGGAAAATATGGTGATGGAGTTCAGATTATATTTGCCAAAAGAGGAGAAAAATAATCTATTGCTTTGTGGTGTGGTGGCAACACAGCAGATTTTACTGAGTGAAATGTATACCACATTACTGAATAAACTGTAGATGGAAATTTTTCCTATTCAGAAGACTTGTGACTACAGAAAACTTTCCAAAATTATTAATGCTTAACCAATGGTATAAAAGAGAAAAGTTTCAAGTGTTTTGAGTTTCTCAGAAGAGAAGCTATTTTACTGATACATTGCTGTCAGTTGGAACTTTTCTAATCCTCACATGGATGGTGAGGATACTCTGCAGAAAAAAAAATGAAGAAAACCTCTGAGGCTGACAATTCTTTTGTACCATCCTATGTTTGCTTTCCTTGTCTCTAACACTCAAAAGGCTCCTTTTTGTTTATTTGGGGCTTTTTGATTACTGTTACCATTTATTTTTATTAAGGAAAAAAATATTTAATTTCAGATCTTTCCGGATGCCTCTATTCACAGTCTGAAAAGAAAGTGCCTTAAACAGCTATTCATTGAGGTACCATTCAGAAAATTCCTGCATTAGCCTAGCATGACTACCTCCATTTCCAGAAAACAAAACAAGAACCAGGCACTCTGGGCACAGACTAACAAGGTTTTTTGCAGATGATGTTTTAAGTTACTTTCCAATGCCTAGGGGACAGAGCAAATTGAGAATAAATCTTCAGAAAACAGCTGGCTCCAAGTTTAACATTGTAATACCTCAAAGCAGTGCATGCCTGTTTAGAAAGCACACTTAGAACACATTCCAGGCAAGGTTCATTTCAGTCCTGTACTACATGCCCATTTTAAGTATGTCCAGCATGTCAATTCACTAGCTTGCAGGCTTGCTGTGAGTAGTCATAGCGATTAAAGTTGTCAAAGGAGCCCTGATCCCATCAAGCCTAGCCAAAGAGATGACAGATCTACAACTAGCCCTGGAGGAAGGAAACTGAAAGCACCACATTTTGTGCATGCGTATGTGTTTTCATAGTGTCCCACCCACCAAGACAGACAGAGTGTATTGAACAATTTTTACAACTCAATCCCTGTTTCAGTAAACCTTTCCCACTCCAAAGGAGGCAATGACCACGACAGAAAGTGAATCCTGAGTGTAAAATACTAGCACTATAAATTCCTGAGAGACACATTATTAAAATTTCCAGCTGTATAAATGCAGCTATTAATCACTCCCAAATTAACCTTATGCCAGCTAAATTATTATGAGTGTGTAAATTAAACAGCTATTAGTTCCACACTCTTGACATAGACAGCAGCATAAAAAAAAAAAAAAAAAAAGAAAAAAAAAAAAGAAAAAGTAAACCCCACTGGTTTCAATTTACAAGAAAAACTGAAGAAAAAAATCCCTTTATTTTACTTGATTACAAAAGCAAAGCCACTTCACAGTCTAATCTCACAGTAATTGTAGCCATATATCATAACATGTCATAACTCTAGGACAAAGCTAAGCTGCCTTTCCTGCAAACAGCTAAGAATGCAGAGGAAGGTAAGTGGTGAGGTCATGGAAACTTTTCCCATATTCCACTAGAGAGCAGTATTCTTTTGTACAAAGCAGGTAGGTTATCCTCTGCAAAGCAAGCTGTGGGGAATCTCTCACTGAAAGAAGCTTCTGTGGTCCTTTATAAGAGCGCTTTTGCTTATTCTGTAGCATCATGTGTTCCCAAACTAACAGTAGAGCAAACATCCACGGCAATGTCTTCTTATCTGAATTACCTGACGTAAGTAGTTTCTTGTAAGGTTTTTTGGCTTTTTTGGTTTTGTGCTTCTTTTCTGTGAAAAAAGTGAAATCTGAAAATAGCTAATTAATAGACTTCATTTTCAAGAATAAGAAACTCTTGTATATCTACACTTAAGTAAGACTCTAATCATCTGCATGATAAGAAAGCTGCAAAAATTTTAAAATTAAGATGGTTATAATCCAGAAGAATTTGCACATCTTTAGCTATATCAGATTTAATAACAAGTAAATGTGATGATAAACTATTGGGGGGGAGTAGATGGGAATTGAAATCCCTGCAGCTACAAAAATCTAGAGGAATTTTAATGCTGCACTAAAAATATAGCACTAAAAATATAGCCCTACAGGCGATTTGTTAATACTTGCTTTACAGATGACTTGGCAATACAAGATACAGAAAGAAGCCTCTGCTTTGAAAATGCAGAATTTACAAATGCTTTTGCTATATAAATATATTTCTAACCTTATGTCTTGATCACACATAAACAGAAACGGGAAAATAAATAGCTTTAGGCTGCCTTAGTTGCTTGATAAGCAAAAAACTCCTGGGTAATCCATTTACTTTTCTCCTGAGAAGGAAACTAATGTCTGTCAAGCAGCTAGGTTAAATTCTTTTCTTAGGGTAAAGGTTTGTTTCTGGTGCCAATCAGCAGCAACTGAAGTGTTTCTTCCCCTTTAGGAATCACAGAACCATTTTTATCCAATTATGCTTAGGGGTTCTCCCCACCTCCCGCATGCCATTACTGGTTTTGGTTTTACGTGATCTTGAACTCTAGTCACAGGCAACAAACACCAGGGGCTGGGGGCATGGAGGGAGAGAAAAAGCTGATACTGGTATGACAGCAGAAGGAAATCCTCTTCAAAGCAGAGGTAAGACTAAACCGTGCAAGTTTTGAGCATTTTCATGCAAGTAGCTCTGGATTTTTTTCACTAGAGCTTGGGATATTCACTGCTGTGCTCCATGATTCAGCACTGGTTGTATAGGGCAATAAAATAGGTTTCTTTCCACAAACATCCTAAGCTTCCACAGAGAAAATAAATTGATGCAACACAAGACTGAAAGGGTAAGTAGAAGATGAGGATCAGTCCTAAATATACGATAACACATCATCTAGGTACTTGAGCAGTCAGGTGTGTTGGGGAAGCAAAGCCAGCACCTCTCTCAGCACCTACCAGCTTGACAGACAGTTAAGTCAGGACTCTGACATCCCACAGCCACTTAACAGCACTTACCAAACACCCTCTCCTAACCCACCGGGTCCCTCTGTCATCCCTGTAGTCCCCCATGCCATCCCATGCCATCCCATGCCATCCCATGCCATCCCATGCCATCCCATGCCATGCCATGCCATGCCATGCCATGCCATCCCATCCCATCCCATCCCATCCCATCCCATCCCATCCCATCCCCCCGCCGGTACAAAAATTTCCCATTACCAGATGTGTAGAGCTCTTAAAAAGTTCCTGAGCTTCCCATGAATTCCCTCTTTAAAAAATGGGCTCTGATACCCTCCAGACCTGTGCAAAGAAACCTGGATTCAAAATACACATGCAGGTCACAAAGTAGAGGGCTAAAATCTGTGTGAGCAGCATTCAGAGTAACAGGTAACAATTAAAAATGTACATTCATGTGGCACCAGTCCCTGGGAAAAGGTGAGAAGAAATAACACTTGAAAAGTAACCATCAAGGAAAAAAATATGTATAAAAGCTAATTTTAGTGGTCAGGTTTGTCCAGATTTCAGCCTTTATAATTCTAGTATGGGCTTAGGAGTCCTGTGTATAAATGCACTAACACACACTCACTCATATTGTAGCTTACTCAGTTAACTGCTAAGGTAACATGTGTGTCTTATGGCTGCACTTTCCTCATTGCACACTACTGAAGCTTTGTTTTGGCTCTGATACAAAGGGTGAATTAAATTTATTTTCCTCTTACTATTTCCATTATTATACTACTTTTCTAACCCTTATAATCCAGGGGATTAGAGCAACAGGAATAGGATGGAATCCATTTTTTATGTTTGCCCATTAGGGCTTTTAAAAATGGAAAGTGCCTGTCCAAATGTGAACAATATATTTCCATTATTTTAAGGGCAAGTAAAAACATTTCCTTTCCCATTAGGGATCCCAGAATCCACCTCTGTTATACAGGTTTCTGACTTGCAGTATCAGTCCTTTAAAAGTGAGGAGGATTGTAGGCAGACAAGTATACTTTTTGTATGTCGGTATAGATGTCTTACATTCAAGGAAGTTGAAATTCTTTTTCAAGACTCCCATTGGTTTTGGATTCCATTAACAGTGGGATAAATCACTTGTAACTTGATAAAGCTGTTAGTAATTCTAAAAAAATGTTGTACTGCTTTAGCCAAGAGTCCGATGTGTGGGCCTTTGCATTTGTAATACAGGCCTGGAAACTCACTGGCCTGCTCTGATCAGGACCAGCTGTTTGTTCCCCAGTTTGGTAGATCAGCTTTTAAATAATAAAAAAAGACAAGTAATTTTCTGTAGAGCTCGCATCCAGCCTCAAGAGGCAAGCAAGAAATAAGTCTGCAACAAAACCTGAGACTTTTTTATCAGGTTTGGTAAACCCTCTTTTGCTTAATAAACTGATTTGCCTGTACCCTCATGTCCATTTGCAATTCTACTCAATATGATATTGCTCAGATTAGGGAAAGACTGTCTGCAGCACGGGATGATCATGGATCTCTGAGTAATAGTTTGCTTCATAGGGGTTTCTATAAATTTCTGCCTCATGTTTTGTTTTGCTTGTTTTGGTTTTGGTTGTTTGGTTGATGTGTTTGCTTAAGAAAATATGTTGTTCTTCATGAATTGTGAATCCTTACAATTAACATTGAAACTATCTGCTTATATTCTTTATTCCTTGTCAAGATATCTGGAAAATACTTGAAGATGTATGAAAACATAACAATACTTCATGTCATATATGATACTGATCTCCCAGAAGTTCACAGGTTCTTATTTAGTGTTAAACTCTGCATAACTTTAAGCACATAAACATCTCCACTGTCTTATTGAAAATTACTCTTATGTTTAAAAATAGACATATGTTTAAGTGTCCTTCTACTTTTCTTTACACTCCTGCTGTGTTACTTTTCTCAATAAGCATACTACCTGTACAAAGAAATTAAAAAACGTTTGCATATGTATAGGTAGAAATGTAACAACATCAGGACGAGACACATGGAAAATATACAGGATACAAAATATTCCAGACACTTCTGTTAGATTTTTCTTTAGTATGACTGAAATCAATAGGAGTTGGCATTATTACGAGCAAGACGCAGCTTTAGGGTAAGGGCATTAGGAGGATATAAATATCAAAGGGACAAACATTTCTTACCAGCGGAGTACCATTTGGTGGCAATAGGATGGAAAAGACTGTGTCACATTCCTGTGGGCAATGATGCCCTGCTGGAACCATGGCCTGAATAAAACGGGGTTGGATTGAAGCTCCTGGCCACAAGCTAAATCTGCTGAGAGGGGAAGCTGAGAAGGAAGCCCTGATGAGCAGGCAGCAGAGCACATCAAAGAGAGACAACAGCAAAAGAAAGTGGGTTTTGCTGGAGCCTTTATCAGGTTGTTTGTATGGTACCAGATCAAGTACTACAAACCCTGTGTCCAGAAGCATGCTGAACTGAACAGGACTCCACATAGATTTTTTTAATTCCTCATTTGCTGCTTATCATTATAGAATGAGGACTCCAGGTGATGGGCTGTATAGGAATATTATCTCTTGCTCACACAGATGATCCTGTTCTTGCAGAAGTTTATTCAGCTCTGCAGTTCTATGACACATAACTCAGTCAGTAATAAAGTAACAGAGGAAAGTTGTTCCATTGCATTTGTCAACAGCGGGTGATTGAGTCAATACAGCGCTATTTGAATCATTTCTCTCATGAGGCAACAGATAGATTTTATTCAGTGCAGGTGCATCTTTCATTCTCATTTAGTTTTTCAAGGAAAATCCCAGCTTCTTCGCTTCTTGGGTCATGTATGTTTATAGCTGTCAGACAAAAACAGAAAGAAAAAAAAAAAAAAAAGCCAGCAGTGCAACAGAGAATAGAAACTCACTGAACAGAAATATCAAGATCCTGTTGGAGCAGCATCTTATCTTGTTCAGTTCAGAAGCAAGTCTCAAAGATTTCAGACTAAGGAAGGCAAGAGAAGCACCATTTTTATTGCTTCTAAAAAACTTTAACATAGATTTAAAACAGGTGAAGGATTTCCTCAGTTAGCAGTGAAATTGTCCTTTTTCTGCTGATGGTGAAAGTGGTAAGATCACAAAGTTGTTAAAAACAGAGGAGAAAGAAGGGGTAGTTGCCACTGTGTCATTTAAAAATTAACAGCTTATCAACCGAATGATTCCTATATTTTCAGGGTTTATGTTAAAATTACTGGTTCCAGGATTTTCATCCTACATTTCTCCATGATGTATAATAACGTGTTCAGTTGCAACAGCTAAAGCATGCAAACTACAACTCAGTCAAGGTTTTCTAACTTTACAATTCAGGCCCATGAGCTTGATTTTAGTTTTATAGGATCACCACAATCATTACCCTTTTAAATGCAATTACACAGAGGAATGTGGCCAGGTCTCCTTTCCCTGTTAAATGATTTCCTAATATTTATTTGAGCAAGCCAACAAAATTAATTTGGAACATGCAAGTTTTTTGTATGAGACAGAAATTCATATTGGAGAGATGAAAGCAACAGCAACAGGCAAAGCAGATTTCTCAGTAACATGATTTTTAAGAAAAGCGTTATTAAATGTGAGCTTTAATATCTGTAAAAAATTTTCTTTGGTCTAAACTGCATGTTAAAATTGAACCACTTGTCAGAGCTCACACATTTGTGTGAGAACCGTACTGGGTATGCAGCACTGTTGTTCTGTCCTGCTGTCATCTGCTAATTTGCGATTAAGACATTTCTAAGAAGATGCAACTAATACATCTTGTTTGCTTTCCAGCATGGGGAAGGTAAGACTATTTTCTATAGCTTTGTGTTTACTGTGCAAGACCTAATACTGGACTTTTCAGTAAACTACCTGTAAGGAGAACAAGTGAATACAAATCTTCTTTTGAAAAGGTCGTGAAGCAAAACTTAGGAAAACTTGTACAGTGGATCCTCTCAATTAACTGAAACATTATGTTTCTGTTTGATAAATACTGTTAAAGAAAATCTGTTTGACCATCTCCTGTTCATCGGTCTTTCTTTCTCATTTCTGCACTACAGTTCACCCTTTCCTCTGTTGTGCAAGTTAGGGGGATCACGTGTACAACAGAAAAATAAAACAATTAGATTTTAAAAAATAAGCAAACAAAAAACAAGTGGAAAGAGAAGATTACAAATCTACTTTACTAATCTTGTTTATAATATCCTCACCCAGAAATTACATATATGTACTTAAGAAGCCAGTGCAGGCATAGGAATGGAATGCTGGGGTGAAAGAGCAACTTTAATTGGATTTGGTGTTTGGGAAAAAGTACCCAAACCAACCACATAGTAATGACAGTAATGAAATTTACTTCACGCTTTCTCCTCTTCTTTCCTCCACCTCTTGTTTTCCCTTTGTAAAGAGGAAGCACAAAGAGAAATCTAAAGATTCTTTCCTGTGAAGGGATTGGAAGACAGACCGGCAACGCATTGGAAGAAGCTGCCAATTGGTAGGTGTTCAACTATCCCATGAATGTAAGGAAAGGGCTTGAACTAGTCAGAAAAAGGACTCTACACATGTATACAGATGCTATATAAATCTATATACTACATAGATGTATGTAGGAAATAGATGGTGGAAATTTTTAGAAAAGATATTTTATCTAATAGCGACTGCTGGTGGAAATTTATTTTTTTTTCCTCACATTGATAAATCTCCTTGAGGGGTTATTCACATTTCTTCTGAAAGAGTACAGAGATAATCAAGGAATCGTAACTTTGTCAGAAGTCATAATAGTCTTCCTCTGACCTCAAATTGAATAACCTGCCCCTAAAGTAGGTGATGCCCATAGACAAAACCAATTACAGCTTCACATACAAAGTCATGGATTCAAAACTGTTAGATTTAAAAACAAGACCTTGAAGTTACAAAACATAACTCAATGAAAGCAATAACAACCAAAAAGGCAAATCAGGGAATTACTGGGAAAACAACTGAATGCAGTCAGAAAACATTACTATGTTGTCATGTAAGTTTGCACTTCTCTTTGAATAGTGTGCATGATTTTGGTCAGTTCTAAACACACCTGCCACATTGTGCTTAAAAGCTTCACTGAGCTGGAGATGAAAGAAGAATCTTAGGGGAAAAAATCATAGAAGCCAGCCTACCTGATCAGATAGTCATGGACATAGCTGGAGTCAACACTTTATCTTGAACAGGTATGGTTGGTCTTATCTTCTTAATAAAAGACATTGCCTACAAAGCAGAAGTATTGCCTAAAATAAAAATCACACAAGATAAAACCCAAGAAAGGTACATTGCAGGAAGGACCTCAGAGGGAAACAGATGACAAATAAAGAAAAGAGGGAACTAAAACACAAACAATAGGCAAATTGAATTAAACAAAAAATTCAACAGACCAGTCCAGCCAGAGCTTTCAGAAAGAAGTGCTTAGTAGAAGAGAGTCATAAACTACCTCTCATTTCCTTCTTAACTACACTGTAGTTATAGACTTATTTCTTATTGGTGATAATAGATGAGCTCAACAACCTCTCAGAATGCAAAGGCACTCTTCCAATTTATCCCTTCCTTTTAGAACTGTGGGACTTAGTATTATGATAAACCAGACAAAATTATTGGCTTCAATTACAAACACCTCCTTAGAAATTGTTTTCTAGTACCAAACATGTACTGCATTCCTATCTGTGAGCAAAGCAGCAAAATATAAGCAAAGCCTGAGAGAGTTCTGCAAACTCCTAGGAAGCCTTTTTCTGTGATGACTGTTTTGCATAATCTATTCAGATATGCATGAAAATAAAACTTATTGTTGGAGGTTTTTTGGCTGTAAGCTAGAGCACCTTTTTTTTTTCTTTTCTTTTTTTTTTTTCCTTTTTTTTTTTTACTTCCCAGAAGTATCTTCTGTGATAATGTTGAGGGCCAGAAGTGTAGCACTCTTGTAAGAGCTGAATAAAAACTTGTTAGTACTTACTGAAAAACATTGCATCTTGGCTCCTCATGTTCAGCAAATGTTGATAACAGAGGAGGCCACTCCAAACAGATAAAGCTGCATTAGTGTTTTTAAATTTGTCTATGGGAATATGTTCATCTGAAACAATGATTGCAGAGGTAAAATCAGATGAATGCTGCTTTTAGGACAAAAATACTGCTCCAAGAGAACAGTTCTGAAATAAATACATTTGAAGAGTCTGGAGGGTAATTTCATGGAAAACAGATTGGGTAGGTTTATTTTTTTGCTGGTGGTTTTTTGGGTTTTTTTTTTAAGGAAAAAGAATAAAGGATTATTGAAAATACTGTAAAGATATTTCAATGAAATACTATTTTTTTCACTTCTGAATTTTATTATTGACAACAGAAAGAAGTTAAAAATGCGGATGTTATACACATTATTTTTCAAAATATAGATTTTTTCAAACTTGAGTTTGTCAAACAAACCATTATTATCTTGTTTTAGATCCAAAATTTTACATTGTAAATGTCCATTAACTGTTTAAGTTATACAGATATATTAATTATTTTTTCTTACTATTATTCAATCTGACTTAAATTTTAATTTTAGGAGGGAAATTCAGGGTCTTGTATGGGTTTTGAAGTGTTCTTGTAGGAGTTTTTTTTAGTATAAAAATCTGCATTTCTAAAAATCATAATATACGTGTTGTCATTAAAGAAAAAAGATTATGTAGAATTAGTTAGTCTACAACATATACCCAGTTATATGAATAACCTTTAAGAAACTGTTAATCTCCTTCCCTTTTTTATAACATCCTTTGTTAATAGTGAACCTGCCACTGCCTCAGGCTCTTCATAATGTTGAAATTAAGTGTTGGGTAAAACTAGATGAGCATAAAAAAATAATTAAACCCATAATCAAGCAGAAATGGCAATTTTCCTACTCTGAAAACTGTTGTCATCACATTTCCTTGCCTTCACAGGATGATATCCAGCATGACAGAGGTTATAAAAGGGAAATAGTTAGGCGCCTGCTTGGTTCAAGGGCTAGAGGGAATGGAGTGAAGATGGCCATCTTCTCTGCGGTTTGAAGATGGGTTGAATTGCAAGAAATGGTCTCATCTCCATCCCTCCCAACATGAAACAATAACTATGCGGTGAAAATCTGTTATAAACTGGGTTGCTTGTCTCTAGCTATTTGATAGGTCATATTCTTTGAAACTTTCCCATGTTTTTGAGTTTTTTCCAAAGCATATTTCTTTAGTATAACTAAAGAAGTCAACAATCAGAGGAAAACAATGTTCCATCATGAAAAAGCAACCTAGTTCTAGATTCTCTCCCAAATAATAGTCAGATTTATTCTTTTCAAAACTGATATTCTTGGCAGTTATAGCTTTCAAAGAGCTACAAATTGACTTTGGTTGGTTTTTTTTTTCCCAAAATCTATACATAGGAAAAGTGATTTTGACTTTTTTCCCCTGCTTACCAAGTAGAGAGGTCAGTCCCACTACTTCAGTGTAAATTATTTGTCTTCCAGATCCGTATTTGTACTTTATGTCAAGTCCCGTTTTCTTTTCTTTATAATGCTGCCTCGTTTTCCCTTCTAATGTAGAGTAGTGGCCATGTGAAATGAGTGGCCATGACTAGAAATGAGACACTGACAACCCATTTATTTAATTTCCGTAGTCCCTTGTCTGTAATAAGATTAGTGAAAGTGGGCTGGAAAAAAATGAAACCAAAAGGTGATATTCTGAAGTCCTCTCAAGGGGTTCAAAACTTATGCTTGATGGAAATTTATTTTTTTTTACTTTTCTGAAGTATTTTCTACCTCTGATTTGCCATTAGTCTTCAGAGTAGTGTTTTCAAACATTAACTGAATTCTGAACTTCCATATATCTGTCATTTTTATTTAGAGTAAATGAACAATCAATTTGATAAATTAACCAACAATCATCTAAGAGTATAACCAGAAAGATTAAATTGGATTTTAATGAAGATGCATACAATAAAGCTCTACCTTAAAGTGTTTCCTAATTTTAATAATAACCTATGTTATATTAGGATGGAAACATGAAGATATTCTTGGCTAATGGTCCGGCTTCACTAGTTCTCAGAAAGAAAATGAGACAGTTACCGTCTGAAATTACTCAAATGGGAGTGTGAAGCAACAATGAAACAGTAAAACCATTTTTGCAATTACATTTCAAAATACAGAAATGCTTATTTAATGCCATCAACAATAGTATTTAACAGAAATGCTTGACCGTCAACAAGCCATGGATGTATTTAATTTATTCTGAACAATACGGGTTCCGAATGAATTTACACTAGCAGATTCTAAGGAATTATCCAAGAAAATCAGTCGTAATGGAGCAAAATTGTGCCAAAGAGCAAATACATCTAGGCAAATGTAATGGGTTGAACCTAGTAGTAGCTAAGCCCCACACAGCTGTCCACTCACTGTGCCACAGGAGATGGGGGAAGATAATAAGAAGGGCAAAAGCAAGATAACTCCTGGCTTAAGATAATGATAGGTTAGTAGATAAAGCAAAAGCTGTGCTCACAAGAAAAGCAAAATGAGGAATTAATTCACCTCTTCCCACAGGCAGGCAGGTGTTCAGCCATTGCCAGGAAAGCCAGGCGTCATAACGAGCAATGGTTACTTGGGAAGGCAAATGCCATCACTCCAAATGTCCCCCCTGCCTTCCTCCTTCATTCCCACAATTTTCACTGCTAAGCATGATGCCATATGACATGGCCATGGTGACCCCAATCAATCAGTCATCTGTCCCAGCTGTGTACCCTCCCAACTTCTTGTGCACCTGCAGCCCTCTTACTAGGACAGTGTGAGAGCACAAAAGACCTTGAAGCTGTGCAAGCATTGATTTGCAATAACTAAAACAACCCCGTGTTACCAACAAATCCAGAACACAGCACCATATAAACTACTCTGAGGAAAATTATCTACATCCCACCCAAAAGCAGCACAGCTAAGTTTCTCAAAGCAGATTTTGCCAACTGTATTTCACCCTTTATGTAGGACAGTTACATCAAATAAAATTGTATTTATTTTTATGTTTTCATATATATTAGCTGTTTCTATTCTACATCTTCAGGTACCCAATTAATAGAGAAAGAAACTGATAAGCGGGGGAGTAAAACCAATAGATTATTTTCATAAAAATCAGAGCATTATTATGCATTTGTGATATTTTGCTGTTGTCTTTGATGCTGTGGTGGAAACACTCTAGATTTGACTACGTACATAGACCACTGCTGACATTCTACAAATAGGGTTCTTGGGACAAGTGTTTTATTTTTGCTACTAAAATCTAAGATGAATTCAAAAATGCACACAAGAGCGCACACACACAAAATATTTGATTTTATTTACTTTTCATTATAGATTTATTTAACTATATTAGATAACTTATATCTATCTATTTATTTATCTATAACAAAAATTATATATTAAATAAATTTAGTTAACCAGTAAACATTACAACAATTTTGATTTCAATTGTGATTAGAACTGAGATATATTAAAAACACTTGATCTTATAACACTCCTTTGAATACCTAGCTCTTTTCAGGATTTAGACAAAACTGTGTGCCAGAAAATGTATTTCTATGATACTACCAGATTAATTCATCTCATAAAAGCTATACAGTTGCAGCCAAATTGATCCTTAAATTGGTCATTTGTATGTGAAGTCATTATAACAAATAGGACTACTTGTGCTCCCACAGGTAGTTCAGTGCATAAAGTAGGATCAGACTCTTATACATGTATGTACATTGTTCCTGGGAGTTATTTCATTAACTACTTAATAAAGGAAGTTTTTCACACACAGGTGTTTCCAGAACCAGAGATAGAGTTCACAGCATTTAGTAGCGTAGTTCAAAAAGTACTGTTGCATTGCTATCTCTTACATTTTTCTAATCTATGAAATACTTTTCATCTTAACATTGCTTCCCTGAAACCACAACAAAAGATACAAACATTTTTATCAGAAGCAATATATATTTACACATGCAAACATATTTTAATATTTAGTTTATATACACATGCACACACATACTAAAAATTGTATTTCTGTTTGCAAGCAGTCATCTCACTGTTACCATGTAAGATTTTAGTAACTGCTCAGGAGAAATACAGGTATATTAGTAATTCAGTTTGCATCTCTATTCAACTTGACAGAGTTAAACTTACTTCCCACCAATGATACTAGTGTTAAAACATAACATGTCAATTAAATCTTATGGAGTGTTAGGTGTTAAGGGTTTTTTCAATTTTGATTGCTATGATGATATTTAAACTAAAAAAAAAAAAAAATACAATCCCAAACGATTTAAATAATCCTCTGAGCACTTTTATAATTTTAAACACCAACTTTACCTTGTAAATTATTACTGGTTTTATGTATGTCTGTCAATTCCAAGCACAATGGGAGATCTGCCTAGCTCAGCTAACCTAAGATATATGCAATTAGCAAAGACACAGAGCGGTGCTTGTGCTGAGTAGCCAATTTCCTTCTCCTGTTGTGTTAATAATCCTCACATAATTATAAAGTAGTGGGTCATAGTAGTTCTACTTCAATGCATGGAGAATACTAGTTGCCTGCTTAATGTACTGTTACCATGAAGCAAATTCCAGAGATTTATAACCTTGTTTACTACTTTCCCACCCCACCAATAATTGAAAAGGATTCAATTCTTCATTGGAAGTAAAATACACAATAGTAGTACAGATTGTATTTGTTACCTTGGTAACAAATACTCCCTTTACAATAACTTCAAATATGTTTTCTTGTATAGAATGTTTATTACAGGTTTTAATAAACGTGGCTGTAAATAAGGTGCATTTGGCATGATGGCCTCAACATGAACTTTTTAAAGCTAGGGGTTTGTAGTAAAGAGCTATGCAACTTGTCCATAATAATGGAATTGTGTCAGAGAAAAATTGCAGGAACACTTTTTCTTTTTTTCCTATCTTATAACTAATCATTACCAGTTGACGTAAATAGTACTCTTTCTACAGTGTGGTATGCTGCTGGGTTCTCAGAATTTTCTGTGAAACTCTTGAAATATCTACACATGGGATAAGGCAGACCAGTGGACCAAATGATCATGGATTCCTGTGTCAAAAGCTGATTGAACTAATCAGTAGAATTCTTAAAATCTACATCCTTTTCAAAAATATTTTCATTTAAATTGACAGGCATTTCCCACAGAACAAAGTGCTGTAGTGGTATGTGTTTCATGTAATTCTGTCGCGGTCTAACCCCAGCCAGCAGCTATGTACCATGCAGCCGCTCCCTCATTCCCCTCCCCCACCTCTGAGGGATGGGGAGGAGAACTGGGGAAAAGGTGAAACTTGTGGGTTGAAATAAGAAAAAATTAATAATTGAAATAAAAAAAAGACAACAAACCAAATAACTGTAATGAGAAGGAGAGAGGGGGAGAAAAGAATGAAATCCAAAGCGGAAAAACCCCCAAGTGACGCACAATACAACTGCTCACCACCCGCTGATTGATGCCCAGCCAGTCCCCCAGCAGTGATCAGCAGGCCCTGGCCAACTCCCCCTAGGTTATATACCGAGTATGATGTTCTGTGGTATGGAACATCCCTTGGGTCAGTTCTGTCTTGGCTGTGTCCTTTCCCAATGTCCCGTGCCCCCCTAGCCCTCTTGCCGGCAGGGCTTGAGAAACTGAAAGTCCCTGGCTCGGTAGAAACATCACCCAGCAACAACCAAAACCATCTGTGTGCCATCAGCATTGTTCTCATACTAAATCCAAAACACAGCACTGCACCAGCTACTAAGAAAATTAACCCTATTCCAGCTGAAACCAGGACAAATTCTAATCAGTATTTTTATTGCTTATCTAGTGTTTATAATAATAATTCCAAATAATAATAAATAATAATAATAATAATAAAATCCCCACCAATTTTAATGCTTTGGCTGCAACAGCCTTTATTCTTTGCTCCAACTGGCAAAGCCATCTACTGGAGGCAGCCACTTGCTGAGAAACCTAGAAATCAAAAGCAGATATTCTAAATTTTGTCAGTCCCTTTTGCAAGCTGGGTATTTTAAGTCAGTCTCTAGCTACAGGTAAAGGAAGTGTCCCAGCTCACACTGATTCCCTGGACTATCAATTAGCTTTCCTGAGTCTGGAAGAATCAGCAACTTGGAAATGTTATTTTTTCCTATATTATATTTAGTCTGTGTCTTCTTTGTGGTAAAATTTCATACTAACTAATGTTTAGTATGGCAAATATGGGAATATTACTATGTTCCAATCATGGCCCTGCCTGAGTGGAGAGATGGACAAGATGACCTAAAGGCACCCTTTCTAACCTCAAACATGTGATTTGGCAGAAATTTCAAGAAAAAAAAGTGTGTAGACAAAACACTAGATGGATATTACTGCAGAACTAAATTTATTTTAATGAGTTACCAAATCATTACATACTAAGTTTAAGTTTTAAAGGATTAAGTTTTACCAGCTGTAGAAGTTTAAAGTTCTAACAAATTCCTCATACTTAAGCAACACATCAAAGAGGCCTATGGACACAAACCCATTTCAAAAGAGACATGACGTCTAACAAGATAATGAGACTGTTTGCAGGGATAGTTTATGATTCAAATTAAGCATTTCAAAGGAATTCAGAGTGGGCAGTCAGGCCTTTGAAGCTGTCTAGAGGTAACAACCGAAGATTTCCATTTCAAAGGGAGTATAAATCAGGGTCTGGATGGACCTGTGCAAATGGAACACAAACTGTAGTTCAAAAGTCAGTGAACAATTTACATAGGGTTAACTGAAGCCATTTTTACAATCCCATAGCCCTAATCCTTTGCAATCCTACACTTTTCCATGACAGATTGAAGACCTCCATATTTTAGTGGCTATACAGTTACATCATTAAAACATGTTTAAAAAGATATGACAAGTGTCAAGGGCCAAATAGTCAAAAGCTAACAGATCCTAGATTTATGATTGCTTATTAAAACATCATTATTTTGTCATGCTACACAGCATACATACATAATTTGAGCTGTGAAACAAACAATAGTTGTGTGAATAGACAGGAAGAGTACATAAATTCTGTAATCAAAGACTTGGATTTACAGGGACACAAAGAGAAGGTCACAAAGACCTTAGGTAAGGGTTTTTTTTTCTGACAGCTGAACACTTCTATAATCTAAATATAAATCATTAATATAGCTATTTCACATCCATATTCCTCCTCTACAAAAAGCAAAATCAACAGAAAGAATACACTGCAGGACAGTGGGAGCTAATCCTGTTGTGTGACTGCTGGAGAAATCATTCTTTCCCTAGGGTATAAGACTGTGATGTCTCAGAGTGACACACTCACCCATTTGCTGTCACACACAGTCATGCTTTTCTCCCTGAACACTGAAAGACAACTCTTGCACTCTGCCGTATTCGGAGATGAAGGTGGGGAGTTAAATCCAACAGCAAGGTCTGTCTTTGCACACATCATTTTGGCTGCTCTCATGGTCTAGGTGCCCAGTATGTTACTAGGTTTGGATAGCCTAAAAGTGGGCTCACTCTTAGTTTCCCTTAAAGTTGGTATAACTGTGTTGAAACCAATCTCTCTCTCTTTTTTTTCTTTGTTTTTCTTTTAATTTCTCCTTTTTTCTCAAGAATTTTTCATATTTTCTAAATCTGTGTAAGTTCAGCAAAAGCAGCAAAAGTAGGAGTTGAGACAGATGTGTTATAACTGAGATGTAAAGGCATTAAGGCATTAAAAAGGTATTTCTTGATTGTTTTAATCACACAGTGGTTCTAAGTTGCATTAGAGAACATCTCAGTACTCAGGATGTGTCAGCATAGTTGCCATTGTTACCACTGATGAAAACATATATTTACTCCTTCTAAAAAGGTGTTTGATGATCATTATATTTGGATATAATAAGTATAGTAGTAGTAGTAGTAGTAGTAGTAGTAGTAGTAGTAGTAGTAGTAGTAGTAAATAAGAATAAGAATAAGATTGTAGAGCAAGTTACTCTAATCAAATCATTTTAACTGAGGCAGTTGTTTCCCTACGATGAGAAACTGGTGGTCTCCAAAGACAATACTGATGTCAAGGATTTGCTGGGTAAATAAACTACCCAGCATAAAACCAATTGGGTGAAGAGATTATGATGCAATAAAATGCAAAGACGGTCTGTGTATGTGTGTGTGCACACAGTCACACACTTACAGGTGGGGGGCGGGGGGGTTGTGGGAGAGAGAGGGAAAGATTTAAGAGAAGATAAAGCAGAAATAGAACAAAATTTTCTTTTTTGACTCTGGGCTGTAAGAAACCCTGTTGCATCAAACTATTCAAAGGTCTGATAGAAGATACATGCCAGATAATTCACAGAAAAAGAGATCAGTTTTTACTTTCATCTTTACAGCTGAACATTTTGTCTGACTATGCTTGAACATATTTTCTTCAGTTCTTAAAAGCCTTCTTTTAAAAAAAGACCAAATATGAGGTATGAGAACAATAATTTACTAGACTCTTCATCCAGTTAGGCATGTAGTCAGTTTGAAAGCAGAAGATACTTCCCCTTATTTAGTCTTTATTACCCCCTTATTTCAAGGAAAGCTTTTGTTTGCTGTTTTTGGGGTTTTTTTTTTGTTTTTCCAAATTGGATTTTAGCCAACCTTTCTGATGAATCATTCAGGAGTATATCATAACCAGTAGTAGATGCTATGGAAAGAGTGTATAAACATCACAGAAATTCAGTAATAGTTTTCTGGATCTGCATTCCCAGCTTCTAGCTCTCTAGCAACAGCTATGCAAATAATACTACCAAGGGCAGGAAAAAGAAAAATGAAAAAAAAAATGGTGGAAGAAAAAAGAGAGCTATGACCTTATGACCTCTGTTTTAATACAGTGAGATTACAATAGATAATACTGTACCTCCCAAGGACTTAGCCAAACAAAAACCACTAACATAAGTGCATTGCTTCCAAGTTTTCAGTGTAGAAGAAATAATAGAAGACAGAGTTGACCACGAATTGAATGCAGAGAAGGAGGTGTACAGCTTCATTTGAAAGAAGGATGTGCAAAAGAAAAAATGTAACTTGAAGCAATAATGCAGAAAGAAGTGCAGGCAGGAAACAGTCGTATCAAGGACAAAGGAAAACCAAGGGAAAATGTGATTATTTAGGTTTTCAGACTTTAGAAAGGGTGATCCGATTTGAGATTTAGTAAAAAAAAACAACATTGCCATAAAGATGGTGAAAGTGAAAGAGAAAGAAAAAGGTAAAAAAAAGTTGTACCAAAATGATAGGCAGTTTGTTAAAGGAGTTGAGATAAGGAATTCATCACAAAGAGGGGGAGAGAGAAGATTGCATATGACTTTTCTCACGATAAGTGATCAGACAGATTGCAAAATATATGGTGTACGCTTCTAGATAAAGGAAATGGGTGACAAGAGAAGATTAAGCAAAGGGAGAGGTTCAGATGTTGTTTGGTAAGAAAGATAAATCACAGAATCATAGAATAACAAAATGATTTAGGTTGGAAAGGACCCTTGGAGGCCGTCTGGGCTAACTCTCCTGCTCATTCAGGCGCATGTAGTGTAGGTTGCCCAGGACCATGTCCAGACAGCTTTTGAAAATCTACAAGGAGAGAGAGCTCACCACCTCCCTGGGCAATCTGTTGCCATGCAAAGTCACCCTCCCAGGGAAAATAAGAATAATAATAAAAAAATCTCCTTATGTTCAGGAGGTCTCCTTGTTTCGGTTTGTGCCCATCGCCACTTTTCCTGTTACCATCTTCTTTGCGCTATCCCTTAAGGTATTTATATACTTTGATGAGATTCCTCTGTGAGTCTTCTCTTCTCTGGCCTAAATAAGCCAGCTCTCCCAGCCTTTACTCATGGGAGACAAAATTGTACAAAATAACAATAATGAATCATACAGCCATCTCAGACACATTGTTATAGTTAACATCTCAGTTATCTCTAGTTTCATTGATGACATAATGAATAGGTGTGAGTAAAAAGTATCATCAGTGAGCTGAACAAGGCCTTTATGGTATGTAACTGAACATTACATGTGATGTAGAATTCATTTTATATATCCCTTATGAAGGGTTTACTTTACTGATACTGAATCTGCAGTAGTATTTACTGATACTACCAGAATCTACAGACATTTAAGCAAAGTTTCCAGGAGGTACTATTACTTTCATGCTTTGCCATGTCTCCTCTTAACTGAATTGTTGTAACAACCCCATGACAGTACCATGACAAGAGAGATGTGGTTTAAACAGGAGCTTTAGTTAAGGGATGAAAATAAGTGTTTTACACATATAAATCCTGCCAAAAAAAAAAAAAAAAAAAAAAAAATTCCTCACATGCACATGAGTATGTGTCCAGCCATTCCCAAATTAACTGTGATCAACTTGTTCAGATGCGTGGCAATAATAGCTTAAACTTTTGAATAATGAATTGAAGGTGCTTACAAAGTTTTCTGAATAGGAATAGGTTATGCATGTCATAAAACAACCAGGTGTTGCCAACATACAAAGACAGAGAGAATGTGAACACAAGAACTCAGCTCTGGACAAAACAGAACCCACATGAAATTTGTATAACGTCATTTAATTAGTAAGTAAATTGATTAATTTTTTATCTTTATTTACAAATAAATTAAAGCCATTAAGCCCAGAGGGTGAATCCCTTATCTTACAGATCACTTCATTCCCCCACATAAGTTTTGGTAGCAGGACAGATTTGCAATGTGATCAGACTAATATCTAAGGAACTTACAGCAACAGTTCTGGATATTGGTTCATTACGCACATCAAAAGAAATAATTTGAGAGCTGCATTTTTTTCCTGTTTACCAAGCAAAAAGATATAATCAATTTGAGATGTCAAGCTGTTGTTAACATCCATAACTTCAGTCAGTATGAGTAATTAGTTCAATATCACTGTGTATGCCTTTCAGTTCTATTTTTTTTTTCCTACTCAGATGGTAAAAATGGTCTAAGTTGTTTAAAGGAACAAAAAATTAAATAAACAAAAATCAGACTTCTTAAATTAGTTTGTTTCTAGAAATGTTGATGAAGTCTATAACTTCAATAGGTTTGGACATTTATACCTAATTAACAGAAAAATACAACACATTTAGTCTGAAGTATTTTCAACAGGAAAATTTATTACTTTAGCATAGTTACATCTCAAACACATTTAATAAAAGGAATCATATGGCACATACAAATTTGTGTGCACATTCGGGTAATTATTCTTTTTATTCCTGTTTGGTTAAAATTAGCTAATGTATTGTTTTCCTGCAGTAAACGTCCACAGTCCCTGCTCCTATTGAGACAAAAATAGCCAAATCTTTCATTTAAAATAAACTATCAAATAAAAGAAAATTCTTTCAACTAAACATTGGTTAAAGAATACTTTTGGTATCAGTTATACCAAAGCGTATTAATAAGGATGTCACTGACAAAAGAGTATAGTCAATATTTTCTTAACCAACCCATGGCATCTGATCATCTTAGCTACCTACTGATGAATTATGAAAGTTCCCTTCACTAGTATTTTTGTGTAGGTTTTGGGTTTATAGTAAATGAAGCACAATGTTAGATAAGAATTTTGAGAAGGATAAGGTAATATTACTAGTCCCATCTGCTTTCCCTAACTCATTTAAGATCTCTCAGAATATCAACAGGTACTGTAGATATACTGTTGATTTCTTGACTCTTGAAGTACACTTAGCTCTCAGGATACACTTAAATTAAACGCAATATGCTGGATATATGTCCACTGGAGGCACCAAATGAGAAAATTGAACCCAGTATTTTGAAACAAAGCGTACAATTAGACAATATACATACTTTCTCACTTTTAATTTTCTTGTAACCTTTAATATAGGGATAAATTCTCTCTGTCGGACTACTTACAGGTACTTAACTTGCCCTTTGGGTTTTCTTAGGTTAATTGAAAGCAAACCCTCCTTCATCTATAACTTCAAACCAAATGAGTTATATTTTTCAGTCCTTTCTAAATGAATAAATGTACATGGTTCAACACTGAACAGAGAATATGAAAGCCAGTTTCTTGTCCAGGGTCAGAGAACTATGTGAGGAAGTATCTCTGAGCTTAAAAGTATTCGACCAGCTCTACCATCAGGAAAGAGATGGTTCAAATTATTTGTTGCCTGAAACTGCCCCCAGAAATTGCTTTGATTCCTTTCTTGGTTCCCATACAGGACAACCCTGTTTATAGTCCTTGGAACTGGCTATAATTTTTATACCCATTACCATACTTCCATGTTTTGTTTTGTTTTGTTTTGTTTTCTAATGGTAGGAACAAAAATAATTGTTTAATGAAGGCAGATACTTGCTATCTTTACCAAACCAGTGACAAATATGCAGATTCCCAACCCCAGAAATCTCCAAAATCCCCAAGAAACTGAAAATTTTAATGCAGAAAGAAGACAGATCATGTTGATGTTTTTAATGTTATACTGAAACCCTTTTCCTTTCCCCTCACTTCCCAATAAGAACAGGACCAGAGGGGGTGGTGGTGGTTGTGGTGGTGGTGGAAAAGAACAAAACCACGCACACACAAAAAGCCACCCACCAAAACCAAAAACAACCTACTGAAAACTTCATTTTGAAGCTAAAAGTAAATAATCTCTCAACAAAACATATGACAGCTATGCAGTAACCTTGCTCTGTGGATCACACTAAAATCAAACCCCATTTAAGAGCTTGACTGCTTTGACTGACCACCCATCTAAAAATAAAAATCAATGTGTAGTAAGTATGTTACAAAATTTTACACCTGACTACTCTGAGGTAACAAGAACCAGAATGTACTGGTGGAGGCTATCACACTACATCTATCAAGCCAATATATAATTCCCTTTTGGATGGTACTGTTTGGCTAAATCACTTGATGTTTTCTCCTGCAAGATCAGGGACTTGGCTGCAAAAGTGGCATGTCTGCAGTCTTCATGCTCATTATTCAGAGCCTCATACCCAGCCCTTTTGAAAAAGAATGAGCCCTACAGTGGAAAAAAAAGTATCTAACAACTATGGCCTTCTCTTGGCAGGAAAGAACTAAAATTTAGATTGACTGTTCTCCCATTTTGCTATATATTGACATAGAGGAGCAAGACACAGCAGTGTTTCTCTTTCTGTGTAGTAGTGGGGTGAATTTAGCTGAGGTTGTGAAACACAGACGTGATTCTTCCTGATGTTTATTGTTCAGGAAACAGTTATTTTATCATATAGTACTGGAGACTTTGAGACATGAGCAAGTTTGCTTTAGAAACCACCCTACAGATCTCAAGGAATACATGGCATTTTTTCTGTTATGAAAAATGGTAGTTTTTCTCTACAATCAAAAATAAATTGTTATTTCTGAATTAAATTAGTCCTATTTCTGAAAAGCAAACCCATTATTTCTGTCCCTCATTTTAATAATTAACCACCTGCAAGAAGAAATGGTTAAAATATCATCTTTGGACTTTGTTCCTTCTATTCAAAAGCAGAGGATGTAACCAAGTCCTGATTTATCAAGTAATCGAACAGGTGTGTAGGTTAAGATCAAGGGGACCCAAAGGAGCTACCTGTATGAGATAAGCTTATTAAAGCTTGCTACATGTTCAGAAGCCTTGATGAGTCAGCATCTTCCTAATCTTCATGAGTTATTGAAAATATCTTCAGATATGAAATAAACTTTTTGTGGATGAATGAGAGTTGTGGCACCTCTATTTGTCACTCAGTAAGAATGGAAATTGAAAAGGAAAGGGTGTTCAAATATATATACATAACAATAAATCAGAAATCATTCACTGAGCAATTAAATTACATTTTCCCCTATTTAAGAAGAGTGAGAATGTCACTAACTCAGATTAATATGTCTACTAAGAACAGGGAAATATATAAAACTGCACAAAACTGAAAAATGTTGTAAAGTGTGTTGTATCATTTCAAAATCCCTAACAAACAACTGTTAACAACCAAAAAGTTCCTACTTTCAGTAATTAAAACCTTTTTTCAGTACAAGTAAATACTTCTTGCTAGGCTCCCTATGCATTTGAAAACAAAAGTGCACTTGTAACAATCCCTATAGGATGACTTCTGGGGACATAATTACACTCCAAATATTTGAGTGTAATTTTGTTGAAGTCATTAGAGCTATTGATATACAGGAAGTGAAGCCTATTCATGGAATAAGGTAGAGGCTTCAACATAGTTATTGCAGAATTCCAACTTTTAACTTGTAGGTTCTTACTATCATGAAATACAAAATAAACAATATCAACAGCAAATAACAAAAATAAGGACAGTTCTTGGGGCAACTTATCATTTTTATATTTATTTGGATTTTTCTCTACTATTTTTATGATGGTCCTTAAAATTTCTCCTCATAAAAACTATTAAAGAACTTAGGCAGAGCTTCTTCAGTCACTTTCCTGAAACAGCTGAGGGTCTAGCAGTGACAGAAGTTGAATACAGAGCTTTGACTGGTCCTTTTTACCAGCTGTACTAATAAATCAATTTGATGGTATGGATCATCCTGATGCATTCTTTCGTCTAATGCTGCTAACGTGGAAGGGCTGTTGTTTTACTATTGGGCCTTCATTTGCCATACTGGCCAGCTGTTCTGAAAAACCAGATGTTTGAACAGAAAAATAAACAGATGACCTAACTGAGATAAAAAGCTTACAAAGAGCTTGATTTTTTTCCCTCTGCATAGCTGGTCT
The DNA here is from genome assembly GCF_015220075.1 of Falco rusticolus. Taxonomy (NCBI): domain Eukaryota; kingdom Metazoa; phylum Chordata; class Aves; order Falconiformes; family Falconidae; genus Falco; species Falco rusticolus. Next base: position 43,009,460 of record NC_051210.1, on the reverse strand, counting down.
TCTGCATCAAAGCTTGATACATCTGAAATTCTGTAAGGCTAAAAGTATTTCCGTTAAATCAGCCCCAAGCAGGCATACAAACACATTTAATACAATTTAAAAAAACCTATAACACTACTTTACAGAAGTCCTAAACTGCTACAAAAGTACTTTGTACAGTGCATTTCTATGCTTTGAAACAAAGCTATTTTTGAGTCCAACAGACTGGAATTGATTTTCCTGCTTTCATATGTTTTAAAATTAATATGGGTAACATGGGTAGAAGGTTATGTTCTGACCCTATTACTATTACATTCATTAAAAATTAAAATGAACGTTCTTATCAATGCATGTTTTATCTGAATCTAAATCCTGGGCAATTTTGTCTTAGAAAATACACTGTGCACTTTATTATGATATAGAAAGCTTCAAAGACTGCCTTGCTACTATAAGGCCCAAGGTTTTTGTGATAGTATCCATCTAGTTGTGTATGAACAGCCACCTAATGTGTGTAGATTAACAGTGACTGCATGTGTTAAATCAAGTTTAACACTGAACATCATTTTACAAAAAATGTTGTGTATGCGGTGCATGACACTCCATCCTTCTGTTATCCATTTAAACACCTAAATGGTCACTAACTCTATACTGTGGGAAAGTCTCAGAATGATCAATAGCTTCACCTCCATAACGCTAAGTATTAGCATTCTGGATTTATAGGTGGAGAACCAAAGATGAATGTGGCAGAAATAACTTGTAGATCTTACCCTTATGTGCAACTAAGAATGACATGCAGCTGGGTGACTGGCAGCTGATGTTGATACAATTCTTCTGTGGTGACTGGGAACCTTTGTATGATTTATGGAGTAAGTTTTTCCTCTGATTATCAACTTGTCTCAATCAAATTATTTAGACAAAAGTCCACACTTTGGTATGAGTTTTGGAGTCTGGACAAAGACCTTATGCTTAGGTATGAGATCCACATGCTCTATGGCAATGAAGGGATGAAGCTCTATTTCTCCTTAGCTCTCAGAGGAAAGAGACTACCAAAAGCCAGTGAAAAGGGAATTACTCAGAAATCAATTCAGAACATAGATATGATTTAGGTTTTCGGAGTCACTCTAACCAAGCACAGCTTTGTGCCCAAGTAGTAGAACTCTACTGGGTTACAGTAGTTTCAACTGCTGTGCTGGTGTAACATTGAGACTTCTAATACCAACAGTAAAAAAAATAAAATAAAATAAAAGCATAAAAGTTTGGCTTTAGTTAAATATACTACATTGTAGACATTAATAGCTGAAACTAGAACTGCCTTAGCTTCATCTGCAACAGAAGAATAAATAAGCAAGACTTTTAATGTTAACCCAAAGTTACTGCATTGTGAGCTAGGATAAGAATTTATATTACTATAGATACTTAACAATAATTCTTTCTCATTTCTGTTGTACAGTAAGGGTATTTTATTGTAAGACAGCTTATTCACTCTGAAGAGTGGAAAACTAAACTTTGAAAATGGTTCTCAACTTAGCCGTTTCCTCTCAGTGAATACTAAGAATGTCTAAATAATGAGCAGTGTAATGTAAATAAGGAAGAAGGGTTGGCATGATATGGTAAACTATGAATTTATATGCAGAAAAGTCTTCCAACTCTTTGTATAAGATAGGTCAAGTTGCCTTTCTTTTGTCATTAAAGTATACAATACTGTTGGTCTTAAGGCTAATTCTTGAAGAAACTACCATGTACCCTCTTTTCAACATGACAGATATCCTTTCAACAACTTTCTCATCCACCTTTGAATTTTCTTTTGATTATCCTTTACTCAAGTTTGATTAATAATTTCTCATGTGTATGAAAAGTTTTACTGAAGTCCAGAGGGGTCAATAAAGACTTTACATGGACCTTACAGAAAGGTAGACATAAGTTAAGAAGCAGGGAAAAGGAGACTACTGGAAACAAAAAGTCATCCTTTAAACAAGAGAAGCCAGTTCCCAACAGGGAAAATGTTAAGTCACAATCAGAAAAGCCAAAAATGATTCTGAGCATCAACTTGCTAAAATCATGAAAGCTAATAAAAGGCAGCATTTTCAAACATCTGCCTTAGAATTCATCAGGCCAATATGTGATTAAGGTTTAGAAGGAATATCAAAGAATATTGATCCATAGTAGAAAAGTCAAATGAATTTCTTTTTGGTCAATATTCAGTACAGAACTGCTTACAGAAGTTTCCCCAAAAAGCTGTTCTTCACAGAGGACAAGGGATTGGTTCTTACAAAAAATCAGTATAATAGAATTTATAATAAACTGGTTAAGTGAACAGTAACAGATTGCATTAATGAGATGGTATTTTCATTCAAGTGCTCCGGAGGAACTAAACCGCTAAATTTCTGTTATGTGGAACCCACCACTGTCATTAAGGTCTATGACAAAAGAAAAAAAAAAAAAAAAAAAAGTGTGACATCAATTTTTAGAAGAGTAACTATGATAGTTCCAGAAATCTACAGCCCTTTGTTTCTGACCTCTGCAATGAGCACAGTAGCAGTACAGTTCCTTGCTGTAGTAAAGAATTTGATCATCTACATTATTAATGTTACCGGGGAGGAACCCCCAAAATTTTCACAATCTAAAACTTTCTTTGAATATTCAATACCACTGTGGAAGAATAGCAGTTATGGTGATTTGTGATTGTAGATTGTAGTAAAAACTATGTAGGAAAGAAGGTCAATGGTAAGTTACAAATTTTGCTAATAAATAAGGTAACCCAAATGAAAGTTGACTTTGAAGAGTTACAGAAGGATCTTACAATGTTGAATGAGTATGCTGAAATTATTTGCCAGGATAAAGTCTTTATCAGTTCAAAGTAATTTACATGGAAAAAAAAAAGCCTAAACATACTAAGATAATGATGTCTTATTACTACCCAGAAAAGTAATAGTAGATAGTTGCTTGAAATGGTCAGTTAAAGCCTTAATAACATTTAAAATGCCATACAAAATACTAGGAAGCAGCAGAGAATTCAGGATAGATTAGAAATCACTGTCACTCTGCTACTACATAAATTCACATTTAAAATGCAACATAAAGGTTCAGGTCATTCCTGCTAAAATAGTAACCAGCAGAACTAGGAAAGCACAGCAAAGAGTCAAAACAACGCTCAAAGGAAAAATGGTCTCCATAGAAGGATACATTAATTAGCCAGGAACCCTTTATCTTGGAAAAAAGTCAGCAGATAGGAGAGAAAAGTGTGCTAGATGTCTATAAAATTCCGAATAATAATAATTCTGAATAATACTCACTCTTTCTCCTATGTATTGAGTTTACATGGCAAGGATTTTCTAGTGGGGTGGCCGTAAGGGAGCTTATTCAAGAAGACACCAGAAGCTGCCCCCAAGTCAGACAGAGCCAGTTTCAGCCAGCCCCAAGATGGAGCCACTGCTGGCCAAAGCTGAGCAAGTCCATGACAGTAACATCTCTGTGATATTGTGTTGAAAAGTAAAAAGCACTGCACAGCAGCTGAGAGAGGAATGAGAAAAAGTGAAAGAAGCAGCCTTACAGACACCAAGGTCAGCGAAGAAGGAGGGAGAAGAGGTGCTCCAGGTGCAAAAGCAGAGATAACTCTGCAGTCAGTTGGGAAGACCACAATGATGCAGATTGTCCCTTTGCAATCCGTGAATGACTGCAGTAGACCAGATGTCCACAACTGCAGCCCATGGAGGACCCCATGTCATAGCAGGCAGATATGCCCTGAAGAAAGCTACAACCTGTGGAGAGCCCATGCAGGAGCAGATGTCTGGCAGAAGCTGAAGCCCATGGAGAGAAGCCCATGCAGGTGTAGGTTTTGTGGCAGGACCTGTGACCCTGTTGGGCATCCACACTGGAACAATCTGTTCCTAAAGGACTGCACCCTGTGGGAATGACCTATGTTGGAGAAGTTCATGAGGGACTGTATCTCATGGGAGGGACTCCTTGCTGGAGCAGGGCAAGAGTATGGGGAGGAAGGAGAGGCAGAGGTGAAGGGCTATAAACTGACTGCAACCCCAGTTCCTCATCCCCCTGTGCCACTTGGACGTAGGGGGTAGAATAGTTAAGAGTGAAGTTGGGCCTGGGAAGAAGAGAGGAGTGTGGGAAAGGTGTTTTCATCCTCCTGTTACAATTAATTGGCAATACATTAAATTAATTTCCCCAAGTCAAGAATGTTTTGCCCATGATGGTAATTGGTAAATGATCTTCCTTTCTTTACCTCAATCCATGAGTTTTTTCCCACTGTCTGCTGAAGAGGGGGAGTGGCTTGGTGGGCAGCTAGAGAAGGTCAACCCACCACATCCTAACATAAACATTAGTGAGTGCTCATTCAATTGTCTGGAAGCAGGTTTAAGACAAATTCAGTAAGAATTTTTTTTTTGACCCTTAAAAAGGCAAAAGTCATTGCCATACGTTCTTAGAAAACATTTGGTAGTGGTGCTGTGCTTTAATGTATGAAGTGTTTTAACATTCAGAGACAGTAAATGCCATACTCCAGTGCATTCACTTAAAGAACAGTATGAGTTAACCTCAGAAGTAACTTTGACTTTCATGCCTCCTCCATCCCCATTATCCCTTACTTCTTTATTCACAACATAGATCATCCATGTTGAAAAACAAAGGTAAAAACATATGAAATGTTCCGTCATGACAAGGTTGCAGTTTTACAGGAATGGCTCAGTGTAGCGAGGCAGTGGGAAATGAGGACTGTCCCAGCTGCTCTAGGATGCGGTCTCAGTTTTCCTGTGGAGTGTTTCTGTAATCAGTGATCAATGCATCACTGGATGAGCAAAACACAGCAGGGATCCTGCGTCTAATTCAGAAGTAGAAATATATGACCATATAGAAATATATGACCATAACCTATGCTGCACCACAACTGCCTGCAAATCTCATCCTGAGAATCTTCAGGGCTGTACCAGCACAGGGGTGTGTCTGCTGTTCCCAGGGCTCAAGTTAGTTCCTCAGCATGGCACTGGCACTACCCAACAACTAATTTCCCACTATCTGTATTGCGGCACATATGTACGCTCTCAGTCCTTCTGTGTTTCTCCATACACAAAACAGGAGGCAAAAATACTTGGTTTTCTTTCCTTTAGAAATGTAGGAAGTCATTACTATTTGTACAAAGCGTTTACAAACAGAAAGTTCAGCAAGATTTTTACCCAGCCAAAGTTGGTGGAAGTTCTGCCACTGACTTCCATAAGGCCAAGGTTTTCACCACCTACGTAAGCTCTTTGCTGTTAAGAACTAAAAGGTACTGATTTACACCTTCTATCTTAGGTTTTGGTGTTGTGGTTTTTTTATTTATTTTTTCTCTGACTTTCTTGGAGTAAATTTTTCTTTGCTTGCCTTCTGCTCAAAAAAGCTTTTTTTGTTATGTAACCATGAAATTAATACACTTTTCCCCATATGTTCAGATCAGAATTTTTCCACTTGAATTACTGAAAATTGGTTTGAAAGGGAATAAAACTATTTTTTGAATGGACACATAAAAGCAAAAGGTGTTATAAATGGTTAAGGCTGCCAGTTTCACAAACACAAAATAGGGTTTCTGGTGAGTTGTATGGATTGCATCTTGGAGGTGTAATGGTTAAGTTCATGCATTTGGGGAAGATTTGTTAACTTGTTAATTTAACACCACAGTTTCTTTCTTTCATTAGGGAAAATTTTGCTGTTCCCTGAATGCAAAACTGCATTTATGGAGATTTCGCTGATTAGAAGAAAAGAAATTAAGGATCACTTCTAGTGTAACATAGTTTAGCAAAAGTTATTTTAGATAGCTGAAGATCTGTCTCCTAACCTATGCATTTTACCCATTCTGTAAAATTATTATAATTTTTTTTGTAATTCTGCAGTTATCAAATGTATCTTTGTATTTGTTACAGATAAGATGCTGAATCTACATTTCCTGACTACTATCCTATGCATGGGTACCTGAACACCTTATATCTTTTGATGTTAGTATTCCATGTGTCTACAAGGTAGGTTAGCATTCTTTTAAGAACTGAGACAAAGGCAATGAATTTCCCAAACTGCCAATGGGATCTGAACATCATGAACTTAAAACTAAGGCTGTTGTCAGTGAGTTGGTCTTCTATCCTGAACAGGAACAGCAACAATTCCAATATTAGATCCTCCCAGATATAACTTACTTTTTTTTTTTTTTCTTTTTTTTTTTTCCCCCAGAAAGGGACATCAATTCACCTAAATCAAGTGTTTTCCCTGAAGTGGATTAGTTTTGCAAAATCTCTGTTAAAAATAAATAAAAAAATAAAAAATTAGATTTCCACTGGAAAGCTCAGAGCTTTAATGCCACCTTACCCACCCTGCTGCTTCTTAGGTACGTGCTGGAAATAGATGCTTCCAAGATGCTAGAACTTTTTCAGACCATCTGTTGAGCTGGAGAAAAGTGGAACTGTGGCAATACAGAAAAAAACAAATGTTTCTGTAAATTCTTTGGAATTTTAAGATTCATCTTTATAGCTTCCCAGATTAAAAAGATAAAAGAGTGGGGGCTGGATGACTTCTTTGAAATCATTTATACACATGTATCCTTCTACATGTATATGTTTTACTCTAGCCTACTTTTTGAATACCTGTAAAACTATTATAAAAAATAAGGTGTTTTTTTCTCTTTGAGGTTTCCATCCTAACTTGCCAGTTCCTCTTTAGAGAGCTATTTGTTTACATGCCTTCTCAATGACACAGAATGTTAACTCTATTTCCTGCATGAAATACAATTTCTTTTAATATAAAGTGGTTATAATTTGCCTCACTAACTTTGTAAAGATTGTAATACCTGCTAGCAAGATGACTGAAAAGCCTTGCTATGAATCCTAATTGATTAATTCATAAATATAAGTGTACAGAGAAACTCCAGTATTGTCATTTAAGCAGTGTCTTATGCAGAATGTTTTAATGATAATTGTATTATCTTCTATTACATGTAGATAACATAGATGTGATCCCAAAAATGTTTGAATTTCAGCCTCCATTTTGTAACTTTTCTTAAAATGTTGGCTTCTAAAAATTAAAGCAGCTGCCTACATGTAATTGAGTCCAGTTGCACAGGAACTCATGCATGATCACCTGAGAGTAATACCACCTGTGGCAAGATTCTTCTGGTCATCTCACACATCCACGGTTCCCTGCCATGCAACACACTTCCAGTGACCATGCTGTTACCTATTTTCTAATGAAAAAAGCTGAGAAAGAGGTAGTTGACCTTGGTGCCCACCTGTTTTTTACTACAGTTTCTCCTTTGATGTTTAAATCCCCTTGTGTTAGCAAAACAAAACTGGAACACAAGACAGACTCGAGAGGTAGAAGGATGAAGAGGAAAAAAGTTACCTCCATCTGATTTCTAATGCGCATTTCTGCCACCTTACCTTTGTGACACATGTGAGCTGGCCTGTTCCTGGTGTTCCAGAGCAGAAAGGGGCGAAACACTGTCTGGCTTTAGGTTGTCCCACTACATATTTTGATGAGGAAGTAATTTCTTCTCATCTATTTGTGGCAAAGTCTATACCCATCCTGTAATAATACTAGGTTTTAGAAATCGTCGGAGAATGATGCATATACATAAGATTTTAAATACCCTTGTTCTACCTATTATGTAACATGCCTCACATGAATGATCCTATTACCTACAAATTACTTAAAATTCACTACAGATGGCAATCTGTTTTTTCTTCATGTAATGACTTACAGTTCCATTAGGTGGGTGTTACCCCAGATTACATACACAAAATAATGTGGAATGTCAGTAACTTAGAGCAAGTTTTCTGATCAAAAGTGGCTTGGATCGAAGAACGATTTACAACACAAATACCACATTTGTTTGCAAACAAGTTTCTTCCCACAGATATTTTCAGGATTTTTGCACATATGTGTGTGTTTATACATACATACATATATATATATACACAAATACATGCTAAGGAATGTAAGCTGTTTTCTTAGAAGGAAAGGAACATCTTTCCCCCTCCCAATCACATTTTGACAGATTCATAGGTGTTTGCACTTTACTAAAGGACTAACTAAGCTTTTTGAAAAGTAATGTACCTCAAGAAGGAGTACATGGTAACAACTGGCACACAACTTTCTATGATTCAAGCCTTACATTTAAAATCAACTTCTCTAATAATAAATGTACTCTTGTATAATCCTCCACTAACAGATTAAGTAACAACAGATGTGGTTTTTACTCTACTGAGCAGCAATGCATTCAGTTTTGCAACAGCAGAGTCTTCTCTTTCCTTACTGTTTCACTTATGTTTACATGAGTCTTCGACAGGCATTTTAAAAGAATAAAGCCAGGCAGAAAAAAATTGTATGTGGCTAGTATCATCAGGTCATTTATACCATCATCAGAATATTAATGTTTACAACAATGTAGAGCAAGTATTTTATAGTGTTCATTTTGAACCTATGGTATATACATCTACATCTTCCATTGTCTTTATTTCCATTTTTTGTAAGTTTTACTGAGTCAGCTCACTTTTCAAATACAAGCGTTGAAATGACAATATTATTTCTAATCATAAAAATGCCCTTTGCCTCTTTAGGAAACTTTAAACTGTTTGTTTTGAATTGGATGTTTAGCATAATTTTATGTGTGTTAATTAGGTACACTAAACCTGCACTGCTAGAAAAACATACACTAGCAAAAATACGTTATCAGTATTTGGCTAGCACAAGGGGGACAGTGACAACTGCCAACTTGACTTCCTTAGCTAGGCATGTTTGTTAGAGAAAATCAGTTTGCTTTTGGAGTAGAGGAATCACAGAAGTAAAACTGATGGCCAGATCTCATGCAAAGTGCTGTTTAGTCGAACCCTATGAGAAAGCTGGGAAATGTTTTAGTAACTGGCAAGTGAATCTATGATGCAAATTCAAATTACAACACTTCTGTTCACAAGTGGGCAAAGACTATGTGTAAAAGCTCTGTACCTGTGCATCTTAAAGTTTTGTTCAAATAGATGTTTTGTAATATGAGATCAGTATTTACATTTTCGAGGGGAAAATTTTATGCTGAAGTGCACTGTTTTATATCTGAAAGCAATGAATTGTTGTATTTCTAGGTTATTTTTAATTATTTTTTTAAACAATATTAAAAAAAATAGCCCTAATAACTTTTTTTTTTGGGGGGTCACTTTAAGCCATATTTTCCAGGGGTTAGTGCACGTATGGGATTTGACTTAACTAAAAGTATGACATGTAATAGAGTTTATCTAATGCAATCTCTTTGTGCCTGCAACAAACCATTCTTCTAATTACCTCACATTAAAATCTGGCAAGTCTCTTCATTAGTAGTTACATGGATCACTGACATGCCAGCCCATGATGATCCCATGTCTTGATTCAACGTGTACAACTGTTTGAGTTTGTCTGTGGCTTCTGAATCTTAAACAGTGCCTACTGTAGCTTGGTTAACATTTTAGGTTTTGTTTGACTTTCTTAGATTCGTTTTATTCACCTGAGCAGTGTATTGCACATTAACTTCTGTGGAAATCCTAATGCTGAGTGTTTTAAATACAGACTTAATTCATGCAACAGTGACTTTTTTGTCTTAAGGTGCATTGGTTGTATTACAGAGTTGCAGTACACTTAGGCTTCTAGAGTATGTCAATACAGCAGTCATATTCAACAAAGAAATCAAACCCAAATAACTTCACAAACATTGTTACAGAATTTATAAAGCAGTTGTTCCAACCTCAAAAATTTTACCACATTTTCTGCTATGAGAACATTAGGTTAATTATTTTCAGAACTCTGTTTTTATGAACTAACCATCATTATTATATTTATATGAGACTGTAAATAAGCATGCAGTATGCTAATTTTTTTTTCTCTTGCCCTTCCTCAATTTTAGATGTGGAAAATAAAACTAAAACTAAAGTAATTTATTGAAGTTCATTCCTATCTGAAAAAAAAAAGAAATTATCCAAGATCACAGTGAACCACACAACATTATACCTTGTCTGAACCCTGAAAACAGAGACTTTTAAGTCTGCTTTTGTGATATGAGTCTAGATTTTGTGTAAAAAATGTGCATAACAGCAAAAGGAAATATCTGAAAGATTAGATGGGCATTAAAATCTTTCCTTAATTTGTTGGCCACTTGGTCAGATGGACAGGGATATTTTGTAATGTTTTCCTCACACTGAGTATAAAATAAATTTGAAGCTGCAAGCTCTAGCACTGTAAAGCAATAATACATCTTCATTATTTGTCATTGAGATAGCACATGGTTACCAAGTGGCAGAATTTGGTTTTTTGCTGGTATGTGAATATGACATAATTCTTCATACTCTTTCTTTAGGGTCTTAAATACATAATGACAAAGCTAATGAACAGAAGGGAACTTAGATAAACTCTTAATAAAGATATCAAATTATTTTTTACTTAATTTATACATGTAACGGGTACAAATAATATATTTAATAAAGTTACTGAAGCTAAAGTTCAATGCCTTCTTGATCATTCAAGTGAAATCCAGGTAGATGAATGATTTTTAATAGTTTCGATATCTAGGGGGAAATTTACAACTTAAAAAAAATGTGTTAGTACAATTATTCACTGTATCTGAATTAGTGCAGTCAGACACATTGCTTTTCTGAATACGAAACTATTAATTTGCAGAACCAAATTTGACATGGTGGCTTAAAGGAAACCTTCATGGTGTTCTGCTTCATTTGACTTCATAGGCCCTGCTCATTTTACTGGGATTTCTCACATAAAACAGTTTTAGAACTGATGTGAATCATTTTGTGTCTTTTTGAGAAGAAAAGGATAGAATAGCCAAAAATATATGTACAGTGGTATTTTTGTATCTTTCTTTAAAAGTCTTCATGAGGGTTGATTCCTTGTTTTATTTCAGTGACGTACAAAAGACCATGACTGTACTGGTGAGAAGACCAGTGAGGCTTTTTGATCATGAGTCAGGAATGCCCAGACACTAGACTCAGCTCCAATCTGAAGATGGGGGACATCCTTGATGCATTCATTCCATGCCTGTTGTGGCCAGATTTCTATTTGAAATGCTGTCAAGGAGGGATGTGTATACTCAGTCTCTGTACAAACATGCAGAAAGATGCCTCTGAGCCTCAAGGTAATGAGCGTCTGGGAGTTTGCCTACTTTGCAGACCACCTTTACTGTTGAAAGCCAGATATAACTGAAATGTGCTCAGGTCCTATTATAGTCAACAAGGAACAAAAGCAGAGCACTGGAAAAGCTCTGCCACTGAGTGTTTATAGCCTAGATGGATAATGGATTGCAAAGGAAAAGAATGAGTGAGGAAATAATGGTATGCAAATAAATAAAAAAATGGTCTCCCCTCATCCACGAATCTGGTCATTTTATCACAGAAACCTATCAGGTTGGTCAGGTCTATTTTTCCCTTAGTGATTCTGTACTGGCTATCCCAAATCTCCTTCTGCTTCACCTGCCCCAAAATGTGCTCAAAAAGAACTCCCTTTGTGATTTTCCCAGAGATGGAAGTGAGGACAACTGGCCCATAGTTCCACAAGTTTTGTTTAGCCATGTTTGAAGATGAATGCAAGATTTCTCTTTCTCCACTTGTCAAAGGCCTTCTTCAGTTTCCATGACATTTTAAAGCTGATGGAGAATGACCTTGAAGGGACATTGACCTGCTCCCTCCACATCTTTAGGTTCTGACCATTAGGTCCCAGAGACTTGTGCAAGTTGGTGTCTTGCAAGCAGTCTTTGACTCAACCTTCCTTCCTGTCTGGCACCTCCTCTCCTCCTTGAGCCCTGTCACTAGCCCGCAAGGCCTGTGACACCTTGTCAGAGAGGACTGAGGCAAAAAAGGTAGTGAATACCTCAGTTTTGTCTGTCCACTATCACTAAATTACATGCCTCATTAAGCAGCATTCACATTTTTTCCTTGTTTAGCCTTTTACTATTAACTTAGCAGCAGAAGCTCTTGTTGCCTGTGACGTCACTCCAAATTCAGCCAGGTTTAAATTTCCTGAAACAATCTGAGCATACAAGGGCAAAGTCCTAAAAATCTTCCTTTGTAGCCTGTCCCTGTTCCACCCCTTTATACTGCTATTTTGATTTGGAGCTAGGCTGTGAGTTTCTCACTTGGCCAAGACAACTTTGATTTTCTGACTATTGGGATGAACCATTCTGTAGTTTGTCCTTAAAGACTTACTAGCTTTCCTGAGCTCCCTTGCCATTCAGAGCTTCTTCCTATGGAATACCATCCACCAGTTTCTCAATAAGCCAAAACCTGTTCTCCTGAAGTCCTGGATCCATGCTCTGCTGTTCTCTGTCCTCAGTCCTCTTGGGACCTCGAAGATGATTACTTCATGGTCACTGTAGCTGGGATTGCCATTGAAGACCACTTGCCCAGCCAACACATCCTTGTTAGTGAACAGCAGATCCAGCTGTGTGTAACCCCTGCTTGGCCCATCCAGTATCGGTATCAGGAATTTACCCCTAACAGTCTCCAGAAAACTTGATTGCTTGTGTCCTGCCACACTGTCCTTCCAGGCAGTGTCATGCATCTGTGACACAGACACGTCCTCAAATATTTCAAAGAAGGGTTCGCCCACTTCCTCACCCGGCCTGGCTGGTCTGTAACTTACCCCCACTACGCTGTCAGCTTTACTGGCCTCTCCTCTGACCCTGGCCCACAAGCTCTCCCACTCCTGTCACCTGTCCCACACATCTGACCGGTCCATCCCTCAGAAAGCATCCCCCTCCTCCCTTCCCTGTGTGTGACTCCTGAAGGGCTTGTGTCTGTGCACCGCAACACTCCAGTTGTGTGAGCTATCCCACCTCCTCTGAGCGACCCCACTGATGTCCCAGCTGTGTGGGCAGCAGTTCCTTGAACTGGTTCCTTTTCAAGACAAATAAACAGGTCAAAACAACAAACTTCCATTATCATCCTTTTCATATTAATACAAGGTTACAAAAGTTTAAAAATCAACGTGTATGAATGCTGTACATACAAAAACTAGAAAGTGTACATAAAGTTGTAAGAAAGGTAATCCATAACATTTGTCTCTTGAATTTTGATTAGTCATACTTTTTTTAAGAGACACCGAAAGTTGTAGCTGCTGTGAATTGTGCAAGCAGTAGCGTGAAACGGTCTGTCAGGTATGAAGCTTGTCATTTGGATGAATACCAGTCCTGTTTTTTGCAATTATTGAACTTGTATTCAAAGCATGCATATATGACTCTTGGTTTGGCAGAATCGCACAGTAATTTTAAGAGCATAAATGACTCCATAGGGTACAAGGCTGTGTGACTATTTACCTGAGGAATGTTTGGCTGTTTCTGGTGGGGACTTCCTAATGTGCTAAACAGTCAGGTTTGCATTAGTCGCATGGTCTCAACTGGAGTCTCAGAAAGTGTTGCCATTCTATTTTTCATCTAGCAATTTCTCCATGAATGTGAATTCGTACTTGCCAGTTTTTGGAAGACTGAAGTTGAAAAGTTAATATTGCGTGTGGTAAGGAAGAAACTGAAATTAAAATGGTGGTTCCACAAATACCATTTTTTCTCAGAATAAAAGTATATTGTTCAGTGTGACTATTCTGCTCTGTTGATGGGTTAATCAACAATAGAAGAAAAGTACAAGATCATTTTGCAACACTGGTAGTTATAAAATATACTTGTTTGTATGAAGCTATGAAGATTAGCCCAGTAACATATTTTTTTAAAAATGTTTTTATCCATGTAGAAATCTTTCTATACCTGAAAAATAAAGAACATAGCCTAATGGTATGAATTTAACAAATTCTTGCCTCCTATAGTGGAATTAAAAATGTGTAAGCCCCAATGTTTTAGCTATGAAATATTCAGTAAATTTAAATTACTATAAATATTCAAAATGTATAAGAGATGTAGGAAGTAAAAAAATACAGTGCTAGCTGTACAAAGACCGATAGATACAAGTTTTTTAGTAACAGATAATCAGATTACTTAAATATGACTGTAGACGACTTATTCTTCAAAGGCAGGTAACTGGAACAATTCAAAAATTAATATCACTTAAATAAAGATGGGTCTGTCCTGGCTCTGTATAGAAATCACTGATCTCATCCAGACCTTATTGTATTAACTTGTGACCTTAAAAGGAGCCAGAGGTACAGGCGGAAAAAAAGGAAGTTATTAACAACATTTCTATGAGCAATAGATCTTTTCATGGATCTCTGGACAAGTGGGGACAATTAGCTTGACTCAGATAGACCCTTTACTAGGAATAAAATGGCTGGGTTGAAGGCTAATTGTGTTTTGCATCTGCAACCTAATATAATTTTGTATCCCTCAGGGTTTTTCATATGACCAAGATTCATCACTTCTCATCATATTCAATTCTGAATCCCTGGATGCCCATGCAAGAGCTGACAGTGTGACCTAGGTTCATCTGATAAATCCTTTGAGAAACGAGGAGGGCATTTTGTTATAGTCAATCAATTTAAAACTGGCTTATATTTTCAAGAGCATGGGGGGAGGTTTTAGGCTTAACTGGTTTTATTATGGAAGCCACCTTGAGCATTCTGAGAAATACTGACTGTTATAATCAGGGGAGCAAAATCAGGTCAATGGGAAATTGAATAATAGAATAGAATATTCAGTGAAATCTTATGGGATAGGAGCTCAATAACGATAACTTCAGTTCTTTTGCACCAGCTTTCAGTGCTTTGCTAACTGCAAAAACCCCAAAATATGTTTAATTTTAACTAATATTACAGTACTTTCCAGAACAGACTTTGAAATGCTACATGAGCAGATTATAGTATTTTTAAGAATAAACTCCAGTGAAGAAGACAAATGGTAATATTCTTGGTCTCTCATGCCTCATTGCACATTTTCAACACACATAACATGTTTCTTGAACATAGGCAGCAATGAGCTGAGGAAGGAATTAGCATAGTCTTCACTACTTTTGAGAGACAAATGAGAATTCTCAGTAACAGGAAAAGAAGATTACCTTCACTAAATGAGAGATGGTCATTCTATAAAAAATGCAGGAAAATTCTGTTTCAGAAAACACCAGTGCAAAACTTGCTAGAAGGAAAAAGACAACATGGAGTGAGGAGACCAGACAAAATTATTTCCTGTATAAAAATTATCATGAAGTGAACAATTTTAGCCCAAGTATATGCTAGGGCTTTCATTTAAAGTCCTTCGAATGTCTACTATTATTTGTCAGTCACCCATTTAGCCTGATGGCCAGCAAAAAAGTAAAAGTCATTCTGATTCAGAAATACTGTTACAATGAAGAAGTACCTTTTGCTTCTGTAAAACATAAGAAAGATTTTATGTTGCTGCAGAGTTGGCCTTTATGCAGTCTGCAAATAGCACCTCAAATAAACTAGCAGAAAAGCAAAGTATTTTTTGAAGGTCAGAACTAGAAAACCTGTATGTTTAAGCCTTCTCAGGGCTCTGATTATTTGGTAAAATTACAAACGTATTTTAAAATACTGAGTTATAAATTTTGTGTCTCATTTTTTCTCTTATTTGTGTGGCTACCACTTTGGAAAAATACTGTAATGACTCTCAGGGCTCAATACAGGACACAGCATTGACTTCCATTTCCAGTCAATTTGAGTACAAAGCTCAGTGAGTGACTGAATTTTGTGCTCAGCTGCTAAACTGAAAAAGAAAGGGGCACAGACTGAGGAAGGACAATGAACAGCAAAACAGTGTAAATCAAACTGAAGTTCCTGATTTAAAGAAATGCAAAGCTGAAATGGACTGTCCCTCTAAAAATTTCATAAAATGCAAAATCTTCCCTAGGACTAGAAGGCTTTATGTCAGGAGCACCTACTCCAGGGACATTGCAGGGTGTGGGAATACTTGATTAGGTTCCCAAAAATGGAAGATGAAGAGATAAAAATGATTTTTAAACATCTTGTCGCTCAGTAGCTGACACAAAGCTTTTTTATGACAGTTTAGGCCTAGTATAAAATACTAAAATAGAACCATACAATCACAGAATGGTTGCGTTTGAAGGAACATTTAAAGGTCATCTAGTCAAACCTCCTTGCCATGGGCAGGGACATCTTTCATCAGATCTGACTGCTCAAAGGCCCATCCAACCTGGACTTGAAACACATGAGACACCCACAACTTCTCTAGACAACCTGTTCCAGTGTCTCACAACTCACATTGTAAAATTTCTTCTTTATATCCAATTTAAATCTACCCTCTTTCAGTACAAAATTATTGCCCCTTCCCCTGTCACTGCAGTTCTTGGTAAAAAGTATACACATTTATGGTACGTATATGTATAGAAGTCCAGGAGATGAGGACAACGTACGTGTGCATGTAGGGCTTATAACAGAATATTTGACTGGCAAGGTTATGCAATAGACATATAAGTCCCTCTTGTACCTGCTTTGACTTGAGCTGTTGCCCTTCCCACAGCAACTAAAATATCCCTTTCTGCAGGGGCCACTCCAGCCCTGCTGCTGGCAGCAGTGATGCAGTCAGGTTAAGCAATGCCTCGGCTCCATCTCAGACAGGACCACCTGCAGTGGGTAGTAACTGGGGATGCCCACTATACAATCTGATCACCTCCTTCTGCAGCCACAAATTGTGGATACCCAGCTTTCCTGAGTCTTCCCTATTATTTTTTTAAAAAAAATCATTATATTCTAGTGGTACTTAGTGTTAGAGATATCATTTTGAATCCACATTTCTACTTGTTAGAGAGAAATACACTGAAATTTGTCTTGAGGCAAAATAAAGTTATAGACACTTGAACTTCATACCAAGTGGACATTCTTTTCCAGAAAATTGCAACAGAAAAGTTTTGGGAGAAGAAATATAAAAAATTCTAATGTTTGTATTAGACATTGGAAAAAAAGATAACTGAACAGTATTACAGAATCATAGAATGGCTGAGTTTGAAAGGGATCTCCAAGGGTATCTGGTCCAACCACCTTGTTCAAGCAAGGCCATCAACAGCCAGTTACCCAGGACCATGTCCAAGCATATTAATGTGCCTGTATCTTCTTTCTACATTACAAAAAACCCCAAGCTTTGAGATACCCAAATATTCAAAATTTTATTGCATAGTTAGTAAATGATGGTGATTTCTCCAATAGATAAAATTATAAATTCACATTTGCATACAAATAAAAAAATAGCATTTACCTTAAGAAACACATAAACTGGTCAACTCAATTAATTAACAATAAGTATTTCTATATATAACAGAGTATATCATACACATGTTATTTTATATTTTGTAAATGTTTTCCTATGTTATTTAGCAGATTAAATTAATTCAGCTTTCTACTGTTCATCATGATTTTTCTGAAGGAGATTTTTCATAATTAGACTTTTGTATGTAGTTATCTTTTTCAAACTTTAGTCTATGATTTCAACTGTCTGTTCCACATGCAGCCTGCTTAACCAACTTTGTTGTATAGCTATCAAAAAAGAAAACCAGCTAAACTTGTTTTGCATGCATGATACTGTAACTTAAATGTTTGTTTAATTGCTTGGCATACCAGTATTATATAAATAACTGGTTTATACCGTAAATTTAATTTAAAGTTCTGATAGACAAAGTCACCTGATAGTTTGCTTAAGAGTTTTATCCTTTGCTTTAGTCTTTGAAATAATCACTTTCCACCCAATTTGTAATCCTCAGCCAAAAATGGACCTGAATCCTTGTGAACATATACGTCTCACAAAACACATAGAAAATGCAACTATATTGTGAATTATACCTTAAAGATACTTCCTCTCAAGACTTGCATTTAAATCTAAAGTGAAGTTCCCTTGACTTCAGCCATACTATGCAAAATCTCAATCTGATTTTTTTCACTTGGTTCTCTCAAAACTGCTTACTAGTTCTCTCAAAAAAAGTATTTACAACATTTGAGAACCTTATTAAAGACCAAAATTGTCTTCCTTATTACTTTTTTGTATTTGATAAGGAACCATTATTGTTCAGTCACTACTGGGACATGATTTTCATATCTCTGTTCAGTAAAAAGCTAAATAAAGCCACTGCCAAGGAAGGACATGGGAAGCTGAGCCATGTACACTGATTAACTCTGTCAAATCATAGAAGTTTAAAAAGAAGTTTCTCACAATGACCATTAACAAACTCTGGTTAAAGTATATGGTTTCCAATTGCAACACAAAACATGTTAGCTTAGACTTGCTTTGAAAAAGACAGGCTTATAAACATACTGTATTTATCTTGTGGGCTACTAATTAGGGTACACCCATGCTTCATGGTGCAAAAAAAGGGAACTGATGTGCATTGCTGCAGCACTGTCAAGGCTCATTAGCTCTAACAGCAGGGCTAATTAACTCACATGTGGTACATACAGCAATGGATATTTTGCTTCAGGAATTACTACTTGCATTAGTATTTGCATGGTACCACTTGCTCTGAAGAGACGTCAACTCTCTCTGAGTTAACTGGATCTCTTTAGGGTGCTGTGCTTTGTAATGCAGACATTCACCTTAAATACTTCAGTGCAGTTCTCACATCTTTATTTTTAACTAGGAAGGTATTATAAAATATTTGTTTTGGTGGATCTGTCCCCACCATATCTCAGATCCCAGCAATTTTAGTGTTCAAAGTGCATTCTCTGGTTAAATATATTTTTTCAACAGTGACTTTGACTCCAAACATTGAGTCCAAGCACATATTGTAAACAAACAATATCTTCCTACTAATTGCCTAGGGCCTCATATTCAAATGGTGTAAATTATGTCTCTGTCTTACAAATGAAGAAAAGACACTTTAATTTTGTGTTTCATAAAACAACTTTTTTCTTTGTTTTTGTACTAAACCAAAATGTAATAATTTCATACCCTTTCTGAAACTTACTCCACTCATTCCCTCACTGTGCTTTTCAACTGTTCTTTCTCTTTTTTCATATCATACTTTAGTTAGTTAGTTATTACCACACATTATTTCCTATATTATTTTTTCCATATTAACTGGTACTTTACTCTTTCTGATTCCAAGGAACCATAGAAGAAAATAAGGATAGATACAAAGTTAACGTACATGTATTCAAAAAAATTGCTTACATATGAGAATAACAATGACAATAAATCATTTCAAATACTCTTCTAATAGATATTGATGCAAACTAAAAACAAGTATTTAAAAATCATCATCTTAGGCTAGTACAAAGCCTCAATCAGCACATTTGGGAAGACTGAAATCAGCTGATGTGAGACATCAAATGTCATACTTCTGATTTCATTAACCTAGCATACTATAGATACTATTTCTGCTCTTAAAATTTTGAATGTACTATGTTAATTTTTTCACAAATTCTAATATTATTACATTACCCAATTACACTCTTAACCAATGATTTGGAAGTGTGAATATCTTAACATTTCCATGTAAAGTTAATTGTGAATACAAAACTGCATTTGGTTCTCTATATAATAAATTATGTTCAATGTGGGGTTTGTTTCTGCTTTATTTTGAAATCAACAGCCACATGACTGCTAAAAAACTAAAGACTTCCTAAAGATTAAAAACACAATAAAGGGACTGACAAAAGATCCCAATCCCTTTATGTTCAAAACATGAAATAGACATTTCATTATCTCATTTCACTAGTTAGGTTAGCACTATCCTTTTCCATGAAAGGCAAAACACGCATTGCAGTTTCAATTTGCATCATAGATTCACTTGCCAGTTACTAAAACATTTCCCAGCTTTCTCATAGGGTTCTACTAAACAGCACTTTGCATGAGATCTGGCCATCAGTTTTACTTCTGTGATTCCTCTACTCCAAAAGCAAACTGATTTTCTCTAACAAACATGCCTAGCTAAGGAAGTCAAGTTGGCAGTTGTCACTGTCCCCCTTGTGCTAGCCAAATACTGATAACGTATTTTTGCTAGTGTATGTTTTTCTAGCAGTGCAGGTTTAGTGTACCTAATTAACACACATAAAATTATGCTAAACATCCAATTCAAAACAAACAGTTTAAAGTTTCCTAAAGAGGCAAAGGGCATTTTTATGATTAGAAATAATATTGTCATTTCAACGCTTGTATTTGAAAAGTGAGCTGACTCAGTAAAACTTACAAAAAATGGAAATAAAGACAATGGAAGATGTAGATGTATATACCATAGGTTCAAAATGAACACTATAAAATACTTGCTCTACATTGTTGTAAACATTAATATTCTGATGATGGTATAAATGACCTGATGATACTAGCCACATACAATTTTTTTCTGCCTGGCTTTATTCTTTTAAAATGCCTGTCGAAGACTCATGTAAACATAAGTGAAACAGTAAGGAAAGAGAAGACTCTGCTGTTGCAAAACTGAATGCATTGCTGCTCAGTAGAGTAAAAACCACATCTGTTGTTACTTAATCTGTTAGTGGAGGATTATACAAGAGTACATTTATTATTAGAGAAGTTGATTTTAAATGTAAGGCTTGAATCATAGAAAGTTGTGTGCCAGTTGTTACCATGTACTCCTTCTTGAGGTACATTACTTTTCAAAAAGCTTAGTTAGTCAAACACCTATGAATCTGTCAAAATGTGATTGGGAGGGGGAAAGATGTTCCTTTCCTTTTAAGAAAATGGTTTACTCTCCTTAATGTGTACGTTTATGTATATATGTATATACATATGAACATACACATATGCAAAAATTCTGGTTAGATATACAGGAAGGAAATCTTATAATTATAGCAGGACTGAGCAGTTTTTCAACCTCTCTTTGGTTCTACTCATATTTTAAAAGAAAAGAATGAGGACATGTTAAGTAGGTGTTTGTATACAGCAGAGTGATGCTGGTACCTCTGAATTACACTCAGTAGAATTTTAGAAAGTTTTGTTCAAAGAAAAATATAAAAGGAAGAGGGGAAATAGCAACAATTTAGTCCTTTGAGAGATTTGGATTTGTTAGCTAAATTATAAGCTGGTTACACCACACAGATTTCAGCTGTATTGGGCAGGAAATTAGAAAGTGATATGTGGAGCCCACTGAAAGTGTGGGAGGACAGCCCAGCTCTTCAGCATATCTCATTCAAAGATGAGATATTTTACCTAGCTCTCATTTAAATTTTGACAATGTACAGAAGACATGTTATTAGCACTTGCAGGTGAAGTTTGACCAAATCTAGTGTCATTTCTAAAGGCATTTTGTCCAGCTGAATACCCTCACTTCAACAGAAGTTGGAAATGTTAGTTGTTTCCCAGTGTTACTATAGCTGAAAATTCTGCTCTGAAGCTCTCCTGTATCACTGGGACTGTGTATAGTCAGCAGACCTTCCTTAACAACTTACAGACAAGGATATCCTTTCTCTCACTAGACTCCTACTCTTTCCTTGTAAGTTTTAGTCCTCTAATCACACAGCTTATTTTATTTTTAACTTTTAAATAATGATTTAAATCTCTGATCAGGTTTTCCTTTCCTTTGGATTGCACCTCTTTATTAGGAATCTGCTAGACTGGATGCTGTCTTTATATTTGACAGTTATAATAACAAAAAAACCACAGGAACCCTGCAGCATTTCACTATAAAATATCAGAGGACGTCTTGATTCATGCTTCCTCTCTTATTTGTGTTCTTGGTATCAGAGCTCACATGACATACATTCTTATCTCTATATGCAACTATGTATATAAGATAATAACACCAGATAAAAATATGAGTTCTTTCCTAAGTGCTTAGAAAACCTCACTTCTGCCTTATGCAGTACTTGCTAATAGTGTCTTCTGATGGTAAATCTCTTAATGATAAATCCTGCTTTCCAATTGTGTACCTTTGCAGCAAGTTACCTTCAATACTGTTGAAAAGGTCCCCAAGTTGTAACTTAAAAGTTTATTCCCAGCTAACACTTCTAAGCCAGTCTTTTAACTTACTTGTGCTGGTCCTAAAATAAATTTTCAGAAATCCCATGCCTCCTACCAAATAGCATATTAATATTAGAAGAGTTCCCATTTTTCTTCTTACTTTGTTTTCCTGAAACAATCTAAATCATTGATTCTTCAGCTTCTTGTTGCAAGGAGTGTGTCTGAAGAACATGCTTAACTTCAAAACTCCTATTTTACTTACAAGATAATGGTACATGCAACGCAAGTTGAAGATATTTTTTTCACTTTCTTTGCACAAATTTAAGGTCTAGCAATATCCTCAAAAAAGGAAGAAATAAGAAAGCCCTTCTAGAATCAACCGTTCTACACTCTCAAGTACCTCTGGAACAAAAGTCTGTAAGTACATCCGTTATAATAACTATAATAACATATCCAAATAACAAGTATATTCTTTTGATCCTTGTACATAAATTTGATGTTGATTAGTTACCTTCTGAAAAACTTCAAAAAAATTAAGGGAACAAACACATATCAACAAGGAACATTACCTGAATCTTGGTTTATACACAAATGCACCACTTTTCCTGGCTTTGTTCTCTTCCTACTTGTCAATTTTGTATTTCTTTCAGGCAAAATTTTGAGTAGTATAGTAGACACCATGCACATTTACATTGAATTAAGAAAAGACAGATAATGAATCACTCTGCAGACAAAATAAATTTCTTAGTAGTTGAATACAAACACAGTGAAAGCTGCTATCAAATCAAAGGGGTTTTATTGACTGTCTTTTAATGGAAAACAGTCAATTAATTTCTTCCATCATGAGTCACAATTAAACACTTCCCACATATTCATCAAAAACTGCATGGATATATAAACAGAACTTAAGTATTACACCCTACAGTAAATAGGGACTAGATATTTTGCCAAAGACCCATAAAGTGTATCTCACCTCCCATGTTAAAGCTGATTATAGTCTTTGGTTAAAGAGGGGGCTCTTTCAATAAGAACAAAACATTGCCTACAAAAAGCTGAATGGCTGACCAATTAAACAAAAGACATCATCTGGTGTTTAAATATATACAAGGACTCTGAAATATGTGACAATATGTAAAAAAGAGTATTGGAAATAAACTGTAACCCTAATTCTGTTAAACATTTTGCTGTTGCCTCCAAATATTATCTTCATCATCTTGGTAGAAAAACAAAGGAAACCTATGTAAGAAAACTTGAAAAGAGAAGTTGACTCATTCTTGATGTATCCTATAACTATGCATGTTGATGTATCTGTAAATGCTGAAAACCTGCTATAGGTGCATGTCCAAGTTCAGATATTTGGAAAAAATCCTTTGTATAGATGATGTATCAGTTATCAGGTATTGCCTGAGGAGTTATTTTTCCTTCTTTCTTCTTCCTTTCCCTTACATCCTTCTATCTTTCTTTTCCTTCCCTCCTTCTTTCCTTCCTTCCTTCCCTCCCTCCCTCCCTTCCTGTACTGTAGACCTTCTAGATCCTACTGTAAAAATACTGAATCTTTTTTGTTGTTGTTGTTCTAAAACTTGCGGATTCTCATTCTTTTTTTCATAGCAAGGTAAAATTTCCAGCCACTTGCCACTTAGATCATGTAACTTTATACTCACTACAAGGGAAAAATAAAGATTTCCTTCTCTGCTGCTTCTTATAGCTGTATTTGTACTTTTTGTTCCTGTACAAATATAACTTGAAAAGTTTTTATTGCTTAACCTTCTCTTTTGTATGTCTGACCTAAATTGAGGTGTTCAAAATCCTGCAAAGTTCTTCACAAATGTACAGAAACAATTAATTGAAATTCAAGCAAGAATGTGGCAAATTTTTCTTTACAAAGATAATTTGGAATATTCTGTTCTAGAATGATGGAGTTAAATGACATTATTTGAAATTTTCTTTCAGTCTAAATGATACTTAAATAGAGTATTACATTTCTTTAAGGTAGGCATAACTTAAAAGAACATTGAACAATCTTTTTTACCAAGTGTCTGCAAATATTCCCAGAAGTTCAACAGGTCCCAAGTCTCTGTTTTGAGTTCTTTTCATTAATGTGTACCAGGATGTAAATGACTCTCTCAGTAAACATGGACCTTCCTTTTGTCTTTCTTTTTTTTTTTTTTTTTTTACTGACACTGGATGGAACTGTAGCTACCGAATCCTTCTCAGTCGTCTCAAGAAATGATGGGAAGTTAGAGACCACTATTTCAGTGCTCTGAGCTGCAGTCAGCATGCGACTTCCCTGCACTTCAGCAGAAGTGCTACGGATTTTTTGGAACACTGTTTTATGGTATGGCTACTGGTATTAGAATACATCCATCAAAACTTCCTGTCTTTTAACAGAACTGACAAAATGCTAATAATACAGGGAGAAAGTCTTATTTGACCTGCAAAATGAAGTAAAGAACTCCTAGAAGTTACTTAAAAGAGGAATAGTCTACGACATTTTGCAGAGGCCATAAGCAAATATTCACAGAGTGGTTGGAATATCTGCAAAGAACGCATTCAGCTGGAATGTTTTGAAATGTGATGCAAAAATGAAGTAAAAAAAAATGTGTACAGTTTGACCTATGATGAAGATGCAGTGTCTCAGCAGAACCTTACATGTGCAGGGGTAAACCCATTCTTGGACTAAGGCTGGTTTATCTATGCTGGTTTCATATCTGGTAGAAGGTAATTGACCTGTTTTTAAAACAGTGGCAGGGGTTGAACACACCTAGATAATTTGTTCAATTGCAAAATTATTCCCATTAAAACATGTTCCTAACTTCTAGAGCTCAGCATCCTTGTAAATTAGTTTTCTCCTGTGTCAGTGAGCTTGGATGATGAGCTGATCATCTTTAAAACAAAAATTTTACATAATCGAAGATTGTGACACTGCTTACATGATTCTTTTCCACAAACTAATAGCTCCAAATTCCCTCATATTTTTAATATATTGTGCTTTTAAAACCATTTATATTTGTCGGTCTTCTTTTGACTTTTTCTTATCAACTCTGTACGAATCCGTGTGACCTATGTTGTGGGTGCTCTGCCAGGGGAGACAACATGACTGCCGAGATGAGGAGAATAATTACCTCTTATGTCTAAATGCTTCTGTTAGTATCACCTGATAGACAGCAGCCTGTCTTGTAATGCCATTTCATCGTCATTCTACACTCAGTCTGTATCACAGTGCAAATACTTATGCCCTTTTCTGCAGTACTGCTTTTTAAGCAGTTGTTTTTCAATTTGAAATTATTTTTCTTCCTAAATCTAGCATATTATTCTTATCTTTTTTAAATTTAATCTTCCTGATTGTGGCTTATTCATCAATTTATCAAAATCAATTGATTAGGATTTTAGTTCTGTACTCTAAAGGACCTGCTGTCTCTCAGTCCTGAATGTCATCTGTAAAATTCCACTGGTTCATTATTACTCCATCAAACATGTGCTAGACTGCAAAAGGGAAGTTTAGCATGAAAATTAATATAATTGTTCGTACTAAATGAAAAACAAAAATCCTTGCCAAATCATGTTTGAAAACAAGCAACTATCCTTTGAGGTTTTAACCAGCTGTGACCCATCTAACAGTAGTAATATCTAAGCCATAATTGCTTCGTTTGCTTATAAAAGATGTGGTGCATTCAAAATTTTAATAGAGTCAAGCAACAGCACTTCTGCTGAGTGTTCCTTAACCACAAAGTCAGTACCCTGTAGGAAAAGAAAATTAAATTGGTTTGACACCATTTGTTCTTGACAAATTAATGCTGACCATGCTTTAGCACCTGATTATCCTCCAAGAACTTGCAAATTGATTGTTCAATAATTTGTTCCAGTAGCTTTCTAGTATTATATTTAGGCTGAATAATCTGTAGCTCCCTAGGTGCTCCTTCTTCCTTTTTTAATGATAAGCATCACATTTGACCTTCCTTACTCCTCTGGGACTTCACTTGTCAACCACAGCTTTCTGGATATCTTTGCTAATGGTTCATAGATTGCTTCAACTAGTCCTTTAACAGTCAAAGGCAAATTTCTTAAGACCCTGGAAATTACTATATATTTAACTCATCTAAACATTATTTAACCCAAGCCTTCATTATTCTTATCAGTGTTCCTATACTCTTGAAATCAGTTGTGCTATGCATCTGGTTACAATTTACATTTTTAAGAATTCTGAATCTAAATGGCAAAAGATCACAGAATCACAGAATGATCAGGGTTGGAAGGGACCTCTGGAGATCATCTGGTCCAACCCCTTGCTAAAGCAGGTTCACCCAGAGCAGGCTGCACAGAATCACATCCAGGCAGGTTTTGAATGTCTCCAGAGAACTCTACAACTTCTCTGGTCAGCCTGTTCCAGTGCTCTGTCATGCTCAAAGAAAGAAGTTCTTCCTCATACTCAGATGGAACTTTCTGTGTTGCAGTTTGTGCCTGTTGCCCTTTGTCCTGTCACTGGGACCACCAGAAAGAGCCTGGCCCCGTCCTCACTCACCCTTAAGATCTTTGTAGACATTGATAAGATCTCCTCTCAGTCTTCTCTTCTCCAGGTTGCACCGGCCCATCTCTCTCAGCCTTCCCTCATGAGGGAGATGCTCCAGCCCCCCCACCCCCTTGGCAGCCCCCCGCTGGCCCCTCTCCAGTCGCTCCCTGTCTCTCCTGAACTGGGGAGCCCAGCGCTGGGCACAGCACTCCAGGTGCGGCCTCAGCAGGGCAGAGCAGAGGGGCAGGACACCCCCCGCACCCGCTGGCCACGCTCCTCCTGATGCAGCCCGCGCTGGCAGCGGCCTTCTTGCCCACCAGGGCACACTGCTGGCCCACGGGCCGCTCGGTGTCCTCCAGGCCTCCCAGGCCCTTCCCCGCAGAGCTGCCTGCCAGCAGGTCAGCCCCAGCCTGTGCTGGTGCGTGGGGTCGCTCCCCCCCGGCGCAGGACCTCACACTTCTGTTCATTGGACTGCATGAGGTTCCTCTTTGCCCAACTCTCCAGCCTGCCCAGGTCCCACTGAATGGCAGCAAGACCTGAATACAGTTTCTCTGTATTATACTATTTCCTTAGTAGGTTATTTTGTGCAGATTACTGTCTTGGACAGACCTAAAACTATTTTACATGGAAATTAAGGTAGGTCAAACATTAATGAATGGATTATTTGGATTTCTGATGTTTACAACCACATTTGTAAAAGTATTTTTTTTTATCATGTCCATACATTTCTGATATAGATTGACAATCCAGGTTTACAACACCCAGCTACTAAATCAATAGACTAAAGAAAGAGTATTGCATTATCTATGAAGTCATCTCTCCATAAATCATAACTACAGGGGGGAGCAGTGTAAAAAAAATACTTGTAAATGACAGTAGATCATACAAAGTTTTTCAAAGATAAGGGCTGCATCTTCTGAGATGTCCCTCCTTCTTCCAAAGTTTAAGTACTGTTGGCAAACCATTAAGTGACAATTCCCTGCCTGGATTTGCAAAGCACAGCTTGCAACAGTTTTGTATACCCTGATAAGGGTTTTTCACTACTGTAACAAACATGGTGAAAAGTGGGTCAAATTATCAATAAGCCTGAATCTGTAAATCCCCTTTCTGTTTCCTTTTAAAATAATTATTTTTTCAAATTAAAGCCTCTTGTGAGAATAGATGCTATCAGGACAGAAATTATATGACTTCTTTTTGATTCACAAAGACAAAATCAAGACATAACTGAGGCTTTCAGATGTTATTTTTAACATCTTCTTAATCCTTGAAATTTATCTAATGAGGTGAAGTTTAAATGTGTGAGCTATCATTTTGCTGAAGAGGAGATTTACATTATTAACTTTCGAGAAATTTTTAGTCTTCCTCATAATACCACTGGATTTTCTGATGAACAGTACAATGTCAAAGTTTACAAATCTGAAAGAAATTATTTTATGGTTAAACAAATTATTGTAGTGAAACTCTATGCTATGAGATAAAAGATAAGATAATATACCTTCTCACAGTAAGTGGTCAGATCCATAGAGACCCTTAGAGCTCTCATGAAGTTCTACGAGAGATGTTTAGCACATAAAATGCCTGCTGACATCAAAAGTGGTTTTCTTCTATTTTAACTTGCTTGCACCAAATCTTACATTTAAAACACGTGCATCTTGATAAGTATTTAAAACTGTTGTGCATTTATTTACTGTAATTATAATAGGGTAATGGAATCTGTTAAATAAATTTATAGAATGTTTACTTACATAGGAAAATGTGAACATTTTTTCCAGTCAGTTCTGTACAAGCCATATCAGCCTTACACTTGCTGCAATGATACAAATATCATAGAACTGAACAGTTTTCAGTTTTGAACAGTATC
The DNA here is from genome assembly GCF_015220075.1 of Falco rusticolus. Taxonomy (NCBI): domain Eukaryota; kingdom Metazoa; phylum Chordata; class Aves; order Falconiformes; family Falconidae; genus Falco; species Falco rusticolus. The sequence continues at coordinate 42,981,302 of NC_051210.1, read as the reverse complement.
TGTGGTGTGCTTTGGGGTGCTCTGGAGAAAGACCTCCTTTTTAAAGGAGCATGAGTGTATTTAGGAAAGAAAAATGTTCTGTTTTCTGAATTTCCTAAAAGACAAATGTCTGGATTAAAGCTTTTAAGAACAGTATATCCAAAATCTTCTCTTGAAACATTAGTTGTTATTCCTTTGCTAGTGATTCAAACCGAAAACAAGTTTGATTCAGTTCCTGTGCAAAGTAGCAGTCAAAGGTTATGAGCTATATGTACTGATTTCTCTTACCCTTTCCCCCCCAGCCTTTTAGCCACACAAAAACTCATAACTAACCAACCTTTCTTCCTTCCTTCCTTCCCTCCTTCCCTCCTTCCTTCCTTCCTTCCCTCCTTCCCTCCTTCCTTCCTTCCTTCCTTCCTTCCTTCCTTGCTTCCTTCCTTCCTTCCTTCCTTCCTTCCTTCCTTCTCTTCTTTCTTTCTTCCTTATCACTTTTCTCTCCTTTCCTTCTTTCTTTCATCCGCAATTAGCTTTTGAAAAGAATATGAGACAACTTTTGTTGTCTTATTTTTCTCTTCTCTCTCCCTGTCTCTCTCTCTCTCTTTTTTTTAAATAAGACACATTATACTCCATAAACTATTTATAATACAGTGCAAAAGAATGAAGTTGGATGTTAACCTTTCAGTTTATTGTACCATTACTATCTTAAATACCTTCCCCTATTGTTGTATGTTAATTAAAGATGGAGAAAAAGAGGTTGTTTCATAGTTTGCTTAAGGATGCACCCCTCAAAGTGAACAACTGCAGTTAACGATGAGCCAATAAATAAATAAACTGTGTAGTACACTCTACTGATCTCTCTCCATCATCCCCCTTAGAATTAGGCATTTGCTGACGGCACACTTACTGATTCTGGACTATATTCATTACTATCACGTAAAGCAGATTTCTCAGATAGATATGCCTAACTCTTAAATCACCTGTTAGACAAAATATGAACCCAAGAACATGCCTGGGAATAAATTTGATTCCTTTACTGACCTTAGAAATGTATGCTGTGGATAAGATGTTCTGGTCAGATGTGGTCAAGCACTGTAACATTAATTTGATGTCATGAAAATGAGTAACATTGTGTTTTGCAGAAGGTAAGTTTTCTTTCAGTGTTTCAGAGCTGCCCACATAGTGGTTTTTGTAGGCATTAAGGTAGTAAGTCACAAGGACATAGTTGTGGCCAAAGATACTTACAGTCATATAGGCTGCAACATACATAAAACCCAGGACTTTTTGCACTGCCAGCCTTTAAAAAAAAAAAAAAAAAGATATAAAATTCCAACAAATAATTCAGGTAAATATTAATTCATGATGCTTCATTATATAGCATAAAATTTATATCTATCTAATATGTCATGTTTAAGGGAAGTAAACAAGTATATAAGCCAGGAAGAGTTTCAATCCCTACTGCAATTGGATGTAACATTCCACTGTACTGAATGTTACAGGACTGTTCAAGTCAGGAATTAACATTTATAACAGGTGCCTAAAGAGTATCTAATTGAACTTATGTAATCCAAAATTTAAATGTTCATACTGGAATTTACTTGGGTTGTATTTTAGCCAACTCATTACTCCCAGCTATGTGTCTTGTATCCATTGCTTCAACTCAGTTCATAGGCAATAGTTTCATTCGTGAACCATGAAATCAAATAACGGAAAATCCAGGAATGAGGGTAATGTTTAGAGTGACATACTTTTCATTCACACAGAATCATGGTAGTTTTCATATTGTATTTGGTTTGGTTGGCAAAGTTTTGGCAGCAGGAGGGCCTGCAAGGGGAACTTCTGTGAGAGGACACAAGAAGCTGCCCCTGTGCTGGACAGAGGCAGTTTCAACTGGCTCCAAAACAGACCTGCTGCTGGCCAAAACTAAGCCCATCAGTAATGTTGTTAGCGCCTCTATGATAACATATTTAAGAAAAGGTAAAAATGCTGTGCAACAGCAGCTGAGGGAAAGGAGTGAGAAAATGTGTGAGAAAAAGCCCTGCAGGCACTAAGGCCCGAGAAGAAGGAGTGGGAATCGATACTCCAGGTGCCAGAGCACAGGTTCCCCTGTGGCCCATGGAGGTCCATGTTGGAGCACGTGGACATGCTCTGAAGGAAGCTACAACCTGTGGAGACCCCACACAGTACCAGGCACCTGATAGCTGGTACAGCCACGGAGGTGAGGCCATGCAGGTGTAGGTTTTCTGGCAGGACCTGTGACCCTGTTGGGCATCCACACTGGAACAATCTGTTCCTAAAGGACTGCACCCCATGGAACGTATACATGCTGAAACAGTTCTTGAAAAGCTGCAGGACATGGGAAGGATCCATGCTGGAGAAGTTCATGAGGGACTGTATCCCATGGGAGGGACTCCTTGCTGGAGCAGGGCAAGAGTATGGGGAGGAAGGAGAGGCAGAGGTGAAGGGCTATAAACTGACTGCAACCCCAGTTCCTCATCCCCCTGTGCCACTTGGGCATAGAAAGTAGAATAGTTAGGAGCCTGGGAAGAAGAAAGGGGGTTGTGGGGTGGTGGTGGGGGAGAAGATGTTTTTAGTTTTGTTCTTATTTCTCACCATCTTCCTCTGTTACAATTAATTGGCAATACATCAAATTAATTTCCCCAAGTCAAGACTGTTTTGCCTATGATGGTAATTGGTAAATGATCTTCCTGTCCTTACCTCAATCCATGAGGTTTTCATTGTATTTTCTCCCCCTGTTCTTTTGAAGAGGGGGAGCCATAGAGTGGATTGGTGGGCACCCGATGGTCAGTCAAGGTCAACACACCACATATACACAACCAAACACTGAGGCCCACTTCTGTTTTTATGATAGACTTGCATCCCAATGTTGAGTGTAACACTATGAACTTGAAACATACAGATTTTACATTCCACCTGGGATTCAAGCTCTGTACTTATAACTGTGTAACACACTGTAAAAATTTAATCCCATCTGTTCTGCCTTTCCCTTGAAAGTGATATACTCATGTTGGTCAGACACAGATGTGTTGTAGTAGGTCTATATTATTTTATTTCAAATACTCTCCGGCATTTGTTAAAGTTAAAAGGTATATATTTTACCCAAAATTATCTCTGAAATGAGTGAGAAAGAAAGAAGAGAAGACAGATGGTATAGTTTGTAGAAGGAAAGCTGAGGAATTATACATATATCTTTCAATTTAGTGGAAAACACAATGCCAAAATTCTTGCCTGAAATTTGCAGTGAAATGTAAGAATGGTAGAATACAAAAGAAGGCAAAGACAGCTAGCGGAGTGCAATGCAATAAATTGTCATTCGCTGACCCAATAGAAGTACATGGGAGCTATTATACTTTGGCAGCTATTTTATTTTTCCCTTCTGGAGTGTCAGACTTGTACACTAAGATGGGTTTCATCTGATTAAAACTTGCACCATGTTTAATTTCCTTCAAAAGCACAATCAATTTAAAAGGGAGACAAAGGGAGTGAAAGAGACCCACAAGAGAGTGAAATAATGTTGGGGGTGGAAAAGGGGCAGTAATTTTGCCTGGATAATGTTGTCATACTCTGTAAAGCCTTTAATGCTGGAATTTATTTATTAATGATGCATGGGTTATTACCCACCATCTGTCTTGTGTTAGCAGTGGGCTGTTTCAGATTATGGAAATGTGTTTCTGATTTGAGTCGTGTTGAAAGCCAGAACAAGGCATCTCATGTGCAGTCCTCTTTGAGGCCTGCTGTTTTCAATTCCTCTTCACAGAATGGTCTTTTATTTGATTTGTTATGGGGATTTTTTCTTCTGTTGCCAAAACAGCTGCAAGCCTGGAAGGGAATGAGACACAGGGCCACATCAAACTTGTTAGCTCATAAGAGAAACAGAATGTTCCAGGAACAAAAAGGGGAGTTGAAGGGAGGGAGAGGGAGAGATGAGGAGAAGAGAGAGAGTAGGGATAGAAGAAAAGAGGGCAAGTTAAAGGACAAAGAGCTCTAATGAACTCTTTACTTGGTATCAAGGGCACATCAAAAAATGCTTTCTATTCTAAGTGGCATACAACATATTGTTTTGTTTTTAATTTAATGTCCCAGTTAACACAGAAAGTATTTTTTTTTCTTTTTTCCCTGTTTTTGAAACACTTCAACTGCTTTTATGCTAGTGCAAAGCAGGAAATAAAGCATTTACCCCAAATGAGCTGCCACCAAAGTAAAAAAACAAAACAAAACAAACAAACACCAAAAACCAACAAACAACGCAAAGCCAAAACCCAGGTCTGCTCATATTTCTGATGTGCATGCACTGCGTTCATGGTAGAGAGATGTGAAGGCAAGGAGAAAAACCATGTAGCTCCCTTGCTCAGAATCCTCATCTATAGGTCTCAGCATCTGCCTTTCAGGCTGTTCAGCTGTATTTATGAAGTTAAACAGCAAGTAGACAAGCTGATTCTTCTCCGCAACACCTGGGCTATGGCCTTTTTTGCATTCCAGCTGCATTTGTGGTACATTTTTAATCTGGGGAATATTTTTAGAAAATAACGGGGGTACTTCTATATTTAAGTTAAACCCTATTGAATATTTTACAGAAGTCTGTTGGTAAGAAACACTTGAACATTTCACACACTAAAATTGAGTTCTTTTATGTCAAATACTAGATCAATATACCATCTCATTTTCAGACCATGGCATATGCTTGTCCCACTTGGTATGATACATAGATTAGCTCTTAATTTCCAAGTAGAAAGTTTCACTCTTTACTGATGGAGAAATACCAGGTCAGCATTTCTTACTCTTTTCATCAGACTAACTCTCTAACCAGCAGTCTTTTTTCAGTCTTGGCCATACATACATTTTCTAAAAGTCAGCAATTATTTTAATATTTTTCATGCAATTCATAAGAAAATATTAATTTGCAAATTTTTCTTTTGTTTAGAAGCTAAATTACAGGCATTCATATCCCTTTTACACCTTTTTTTTTTTTTCTTTCCCTAGTATACCAGTAAGAACCCATGTGCGTGCAAATATTTACACAATAGAATTTCAGACCAGAAACGCGTAATCTCATGGTTTTGCTAAGTATGCTGAAATTGTAGGAGTGACAGCATCACCCACAGTTTACTGAACTGTAGCTAATTTCAAATACATGAATCTCTGGTATGTACCAGAAGACTCAGATCACTGGTGCAATATGTTGAATAAAGTCAGACAGGTGCTAGTTAATGCAGGTTAAGTGCCACAGTCTTCAACAAGTGATTTAAAAACTCTCCAGAAGAATATCTAGAAAGCAGCCATTTTTCAGTTTAATAGTTCCTTTAGAGTTATTCAAAAGGCATGGACAAGCAGCTGCTATAACTTTGCGTGTGCTGCCTCCCACCCCCACCCCCCACCCCCCCCAGCTAAATTTCTTGACCTTTACTAATCAAAGTCTAAGAAATTATATGATAGAGGCTGTCTTAAAGCTGATTTAACATTGAGTTTCTGTGTTATTTCTTAGTACAATGAATTAGGTTGAACTACTTGTTTGTAAAAGCCCTTAGCCCTTTTAGAAATTATGACTCTGTGGTAGGACTTTTTTCATAGAGCTCAGCAGTCAGGAAAAACTGCTAAACCCTTGCCAACAATCTTCAGCAGAAATCTTTGTTTCTGTGTCATGGTGACTGCAATTTCTAGTTTTAATTAGCTATGAATGAGCTGATCTGTTTTAGCAGACTTTTTTAAACAATTAATAACACTGGGAATATAAATGTATTCATCTGAGGGAAATATGGGGGAAATTTTCTATATTGAAGATGTTAAAAAAGGAAAATTGTAAGGGAAATCTAAATCTGAAGAGGATATCTGCCTTTTAGAGGGCTTTTCAAGTGGATAGGAACTTATTTAGAATACCTTAAAAAATATTCTATCTTCTCTGTATGTGAAAAAAACCAAGCCTCAAAAAGCACAAACAATGGTGAGAAAGTACACAGAAAAACCAAATTCAATAATCCAAAATTAAAATCTGTACAGAAGAGTGTAAATTCTAATCTTTTTCTACAGCAGAAATGCCTTAACTGCATTTGATCACAGCACATATGTATTCTGATAATAGTTTATCCTTAGAGTGAGGGAACCAAATTCAATTTCTCTTGTGCAGTTGAAATAAATTTGGAACAGAAGCCAAATGCACCTGTACGTTCCCTCACACTTCTTTAATGCATGTGATTAAAAGTTACTAAAGCCTTTTTTTCGTGTTTCTTGCTACACAGGGGCTTCAGAGAAATTGATATATGTGAGTTCTAGTGACACAAGAGTTATTATCTCTTAGGAGTTAAAGATTAGAGGAGAAATACTTTAAAGCAAATGGCTGGGTTGTCCCAACATTGTTAAACATGATCTTTCCTTGTTACTAATTTTCTTCATAATATCAGATGTCTTTGCTTGTTTCAACACAAGGGGAAAGCAGCTATTTCAAGTTGTTTACACAAGGCAAACCAAGGGCACAAACAGGGAAGGATGTGCATGTTAATTAGATACGGGCTTCAGTAAGATAAGAACCTGATGTTGTCTCTAGTCATGTTCTCCACTGCCTGGCTCAAAGATCACAGAACCCCATCAATGATTTTATAATCATTTAGTAGATGAACTAGATATGTTCTTTCTGATTTGATTGTGGTAACTCAAAGGCTTTTATCTTCATTGTGATGGTGTTCATATTCACCCTTAAAGATGCCATTGCTTTCTGAGTGATGTCTTCAATGGGTTTAAAAGTGAAATACACATGATGGTTACTATTTTAACCAACACTCCAGGCTGACTGGCAGCCCTCTGCAGCTCAGACATGTCTAGCAACAGAATATCTGTACAAGCTGAGATCAAAAAGACTTCTAATTGGAAAATTCTGGCTCTAACAGTAGCCAAGAGTATATGTTTAAGAAAAGAGTATATGAACAAGAAAGGATGATTCCTTGATTACTTCCACTGGTTTATCTTCTGACAAAGTGAACTACAAGTCTTGATTCAGTTGCATGTTGCATAGAAATAGTACTTGCATTTTAAAACTGATACCTGTTAATTTTTTTAGTTTTCTTCTACTTCTTACAAGTGGTAATGAATAAATATTTATGTTCAAAACACCATTCACATCATTGATCTACACTTCAAGGTAATAAGCTATTGTTTCAGTCTGAGTTCTAATAAAAAAGCCCTCTCTATGCACTGAAGACAAAGTATGACACAGTATGTATTAATAAAAAGCTGTGGATCAGACATCCACAATTTAGCATTTGACTGCGTTATACTTCTAGGACAACAAAACATAATACAAAAGCTCTAAAAAAAATACCAGGAAAAAAAATACTATAAATATAAATTAAGCCAGATTAACATTTGAAGAATTTTAAACTGGTAACAAGTCTTCAAGTATTTGAATATGAAAAAAAAAAAACTGTGGTAAAAGTCAAGAACTTTGCCCTGGGTTTGTTTTTTTTCAGTCATTCTAATTGAAGTATTTAATTTTTATCAAGCCTTAAGACTGCCTTCCTTTTCCTACCACAAGTTTTTCAGAACCACATAAGCAAGTGAGTTCCTTTGTACTTGAGGTAATGAACAAATATTTAATTTTAAATAGAAACCTCCATGAACTGGAATCAGCTTAAAAACAAAAAAAAAAAAAAACAAAACAAAACAAAACAAAAAAAAAACCACCAAAAAACCCAGATGTATTTCAAATGTATCTGACCAAGACTCATGCAAATACAAATGTTCCCAATTTTACCTCTAGTCATCTCCTAGTCATTGGTGAAAAAACAAGGAGCTATGTAACCTAAAGATATACACAGGTCTAAATGAAAATAATAAGATCTAACTGTGGCAGGCAACATCATGGAAATGAGAAAAAAGGGTAGCCTTCTGTAACTCCACAACATAAACCCATTATACTCCACAAGCAAAACAAATACCTGTTCAGATTTCTAACTTGCGCAATTTCATTTGAAAATGTCACAATTACTCACTATCTTTCCTTAGCTCAAGTACAGTTATTGTTACAAAGTCCTAAGTATATCCTTTTTACATGCTGTTATACCCCAATCCACTGATCAAAATGTGATGTCAGGTTCTAATTAATTTTATCTTTGTAAGAAGAAAATAAATTTCTCTTCTGAAGTCATGCTGTCTTCTAAACACTTCCGTCAGTCTAGCATATCGATCTGTGAGCAGAACATAAAAGGAAAATGTAAATGGCAAAAATAAACATTTTCTCATATCCAGTAAAAAAAGAAATATAAGACCTACAAAATCATACAATGTAGTTGATAAGAAATGTGCATATAAAGCATCTTAGAAGTCCGTTACATGAAGAGTGAACTATACCTGCAGGCTAATTAAAACACTTTAATTAAACAAAACTATAAATTTGCACACTGTCCAAACTTTGGTCTGCAAAGCAAAACCAGAAGAGATAATTGTATATTGTACACACACTTTACAGCTTATTTTGACAGATCGTAAAGCAGGACCTGTTGAAACAATTACTTTACACTCAGACCAAGAAGTTTCAAAGGATCTACAGGCCACAATATCTGTAATTTTTCTATTGTCAATATAAGGTATTGATTTGTCATCTTCTTTTCACTTCAAATAATATGTATTAATGTACTCCACATTTTCTTAGAGAATTGTGATGTGGGGACGTAGTTGTGTGTCATACGGTACTGTGTAAAAGTCTGCTTAACTGCTAAATTGACAAATCCTCCCACCCCACCCCCAGTGCATGTGAACAGCAGTTCTTCTATAAGAAAGCTGTACTTCTATTGTGTACATGTGAATCTTTCCTTCTTTTTTCCAAGTTCCACACTGAGTAAAAACTCAGCCAAAGCCTCTGGAATCTGGGTGGCAAAGCTGCACTTTGAAAGACAGAGAGACGCTGCCCTTTATTATTGATGGAAAATCCACAATAATATAGGGAAACCACAACTCCCATTGATGTCAAAATGTTTTCTGGCACTATATACCTAATGGAAAAAGATGGTCCATTGTGTCAGCTACACTGCACTGCAATTCAGACTGAATGGGACCGCAGGAACAAAGAGGAGGAATACCAAAGAATGTAAAAATATGAAAGACCACTTGAGTTCATATTTCACATGCATGGCCTTTGAACTGGTCAGAAAGATTTACTTACACGTGATTATGTCCAGGTTGTCCATGTGTCCTCTGTGAGAACAATCTCAAATTTAATAGAATACTCCCTACATCATCCCTTAAAAAAAGCTCTAGTACATTCTCACCCCCTCATAGCTTGACACTCCAGCAAAGATGAGTAAAGGACAGGCTTGGTTTTTTCCCTCAGTTTCAAATAAAAGAAAATATAATTTGAATGGCAACACTAGACAGATGAAAATTGTTTTCAAAGTCTCTAAATTTGGCTGCCAGTTGCCTAAGATTAACTTAACTATCCATCTGCAATTAACCACCAACTAGCAAATCACTTTCCAAAGATGTAGTTACCCTGAAGGTGTTATGTGGTTGGTTTTTTCCTTGTTAATATGCATAACAAAAAAACCCCCTGCTTTCATGCAGATCATCTCTACTTTGTTTTGAGCTATGCAGGAGAAATGAGAAAAGTTACAGCTAAGGTATATCACAGTCTCCAAAATCCCACTGAGATGCAAAATACTGCACATATTTGTGCTTTGGATTCAGGTGATTTGTCTGAAAAACATTCAAAGGTTATAGCAAATTAAGAGAATATATACAGGAAAGTTTCAGTTTTGGTTCAATATGTTCTACCTTTCATGGGCAAGAGATCTTAATAAACTTAAAAGTGGATGGAAATATTCAAGTCATTGCCAGAAGTAACACTTGACACTGTCTCAGTTAGAGATAGGGATTCAAAGGCAGCTGCACCTTATTTTAGGAGAGGAGATTTCTCTCTGAGGAATAGGTATCATAGATCTCTTTGGTGCAGAGAAAGGTTTTGTGCAATAAGTCCTTATTGGTGCTTGAAATGCCTCATAATGGACACCAATGAAAACCTCCAAGTATTGCTTTAGGATCTATAAATCAGTCACCTGTTTTCTTACCCATTCTAATCCATATGTAGTCATACGTATGTGTTGCACAAAACAAGAGAGGGAAATATGTTAGTGCCACTACATCCCACAACATTAAGGAAGTATCCATATTTTTAAATATACTGGCAGTGAGAATATGTATCCAGGATGTTAAAGGGTCAGCTCCCAAAGCAGTTGCCACTTTCACTTTTAATCATTCATTTCCATGTCCTTAGTGAATATATTCCCCAGTGTGCTACTACGTTTATAGTAGAAGTACACTCACATGATATAAAATAAAACACAATTGTAATAAAAAAATAAAAATTAAAAATTAAAGACAATTTTTAGATTTGTGAATTTCTACTATGGATGGGGAAAAAATATTATTCTAGGCACCTGGCTTCTTTTAAACACTGCCTTTTCCTCAACATTTCCATTGCTTATACTAAATTTACTTTTGCAGATCCTACATTTGGAGCATAATTCTCCTCTGATGATAGGCTTAGAATGCTTAAAGCATGGGTTTGTGGGGGTTTTTTTTTCAGAAATATAATGATGCAGTCAGAGAAAAGCTATCAGCTGTCCTTAAAAATCTTGTCCTTAAGCTGAAAATATTCCATGCAACAGTCCACAGGTGGCTCAGCATTCCCCAACTTCCTCACTGTTCTCCAAAAAGCAGTTTTAGTAAAGTATCATTCACAAGTTAGAGAACCTGCTCCTCTACTGAAAAGGTATTCACACAATATGTGGGAAATGAGTTATAACTGTCTTAAAGTGTCAGAACTACAGTGCTGGTTACTCTGCACACAAATTGCAAAGGAAGCCTAAACTTTTAACTCCAAGTGTGGTTTACATAGAACAGCTATGCATATTGAGTCTCCTTTGCACATCCACCCAAAACCTATGAAGGAGGAAAAAAGTAGATGTTTTGGGGTGGTTTGGTTTGGTTTGGTTTGGTTTGGTTTGGTTTGGTTTGGTGTGATTTGTTCTGGTTTGGTTTGATTGGCTAGGGGTAGCTTTCCTCCCTTTGACACCCCCACCCCACCCCCCCCGACCCCCCCAAACAAGCTATCCAAATACCTAGCTGTGTAATTTCTGTCATTAGCTTCTGTCAGGACCTTGGTCAGCTCTCCCAAAGCAATCTCCCATTGGAATCGGAAGGGATAAAAGCTGAACATTAACAAATTAGGGAACAAGTGTGTGCCATCTACCACATTATGTTTATTAGCCCCAACAATGGGAAAGGGCTGGTGGTTTACTGTCTAGCTGAGGCACCTCCTCCCATTTAAAAGCCTTTCACCAGGGCCAAATTGCTAATTACTTGGAGACCCAGCAGAGACCAGCTACAGACAGACCAGCTGGGAAGCTCTGCCTGCCAGAACAGGCAGACAGCCCTGCTTTTCTTGTCCAACTGGCTTGGACAATAATGGCTGAGTTTGGCACAACAGATGAAAGTCTAAAAGCATGCCACCAAGTTTAAAAAGACAGTAACAAAGAGACTGATGCCTCAAACCTAAGGGGTCAGAAATTGTGTAACTTCTAAAATCTGAAGTTCTGAAGTGTCTAATAACAAGCCTCTTGACCCAGAAGTAGATATTTGGCCAGGAGGGACAATTACAGGGCTTTAAGGTATATTTAACTAACAAAATAACATATTTAACAGCACTTTCTTAGTTTTGATTCATCAACGTCCTTATGAATTGCTAAATAAATGCCTTATTTTTTAAAACATAAGTCTACAGCATACTTGAGAATTTATATCCTTTAGCATGCAGAAGACTACCTTTCTGTTCTTTTTAGAATTAACAATTTAAATTTAACTTTTATTTCTGGGTTAAAAAGAAAAACCAAACAAAACCCAAAAACATAAACCTACTACTTAGTGCTAAAAGCAAATATGCTATTATATATTTATATGCATTATATATTTAAAACTCAAAAAACAATGAGAAATTTTATATGAAGAAAGAAATTATTTCCTGGTAGCTATAAAATTTCAAAAGATTAAAATCCTGAGATATCTCTTATGTAATTTTTAAAAAACATTTTCGGAAGAGGTGAAAAGCAAAGAAAGAAGATACATCTTCTAAAAGAAGTTTAGATTAAAGGACTTAACAACATTACAATCCATGTAGGCATGGATTCCATATTGTTCTATTAGTTGTCTCTTAAAAACTTCCATTGAAGTGAACTAATTTCCCTATGGGTCCAAGGTGTTGATTATCTAAATTAGTTGTGAAATCAGGGGCTAAGTCTACAAGTGATGATCTACTTCAGATACACATATGGAGTATTTGAAGAAAGGTAGTTAGTATATAAAGAAGAGAATGATTACCAGAATCATTAAAAATTCAGATTTTTTTCCCCATGTATTTTAGAGAAAGTAATTATTGTGTTTTTTTCTTGTTGTCTGCATGTGTATAAAACCTACTAGAGAGCTAAACAAAGTCATTAATTTTCTTGTAACAGAAATGTAACTCGACACTGTAATTGACACATTAGCCAAAAACCTCATTGAGTTTTACGAGAGGCGTACTGCATTTTCTTAGAATACGTTAGTTTGGAGAATGAATGGACAGTTCTGTATTTTTGTTCTTTCAGCTTGTTTTACCTTTACCAAGGTTTTCCACATACCTGAAACTCAATAGCACCTGCTAAGAGGTTTTCTTATAATAGGCACAGCTGTTTGCTAGGAATCGGACAGACCATCAAACTTCTTTCCTAAAGCTGAAACTAATGTATGCAAGATTGTGGCAACAGAAGATCAATACAGGATTTGAACTGGACACTCAGAATACAATTTGCTAACTAAAGGGGATTTGTTCTGTGAAGAACATTCTTGGAAGGGACTATTTCTTTTCGTACTAATGACATGTATTTTGTATCCAGCATCCAGAGGAAGAATGAAATAGTTTGTTGATTTAATCAGTTAGCTTTAGAAGAAGAAAATGCATAATTTCTTCAGTAGCAGGGAAAGGGTAAGTGGTCATTAAAGAAAAGCTGGAAAGCTGTAGATGGATCAACAGGGTCATTTACAGAGATTCCACAACCCTATTTAAGATTGTTTGATTGCTTTATTTGCCCCAGAGGCCCCACTCGTTGCATGAATTTGCTCATCTGTTTAAAAAACAGAATGCCTACTAACCACTTTCCTGTGCTTTGATGCATTTGTTTCCACAGTGTTTCTTTTAAATTGAGTGAGAATTAACTTAATGCACACAGTTCCATAACAACATTTTTTGTAATGAGACCCATCTTTTAATGGAAAGTACTGCCCTGCTAAATTAAAAGCATACAAAGTGTAAACCACATATATCAGTATGTAAAAAATTAAGAGCCCCTTCATTTATTCATTTCGCTAAACAAAGTAAAGATGCATACTAAAATGAAACACACACACAAAAGAAGTTATATCCCTACTAGCACAGAGATCGTTCACTTGAAAAGGAGAAATACTGAAGAGTTAGTTCCCAGTTAAGCACGCAAACAAGGGATAATATCAATCCAATGTTAACCTGGATCTCTAACAACGATTATTTTTAATCTCATTTGCATTTAAATGCCATCAAATGACTTTATAGCTTTTTTTTTCTTTTCTTTTCCTTTTTTTTTTTTTAATTCTGGAAATAAATCTATGATAAGTTTCAAGAAATCACATAATTAATGCAAGAATAAAGCTGAACATTTTGGGGATTACTTTTTCAAATTTTCTTAAGTTTTTCAGTTTGTATTTATGAAATTCTAAGTGGCAAGTGTCCTATGTTTCAGTTCTGGTTAAGGAGTGTGCATGGTAGGAGCAAGAAGGGAATATATTTCCATAACTCAGCTTTGACTGCATTTTCGTCTAAAATACTGGAGTTCTATCCAGTTCTTCACAAGCTGTGATCAACAGTTAACAACAACCTAAAGACCCCAAATCTCCAAAGAAATGTTATGTATGTTGGTTATTAAATAAATTTAATTTACTTAGTAAGCATATTATGAGCATGATGGTAGGTGCATATCAAAATTAGTGTTTGAAAAGATATTTTTTAGTCTAAATCAATGGAAAAAGAAAGTGAAGTAATAGATTATAAAGATGTTTAAAAATTATATTTTTAGCAATGCATAAAATTATGGTTTAATGGCAAGAAAAAACCATTAAAACTCCATTGCTTGTTTTTTTATTTTTACACAGATATCTTGAAGCATCATATGCAGGCCATGCAATACAAAACATGTCAGGCCCAGAAAAAGTGTGCTACATTTCATTTAGTGTAAGCTGTCTAAATTGAATGCTAAGAATAAAGTCTTATTGTCAAAAGGAAAGCTCAAAAAGAAAACACAGAACCCAAAATTATATAAAGAATATTTATAACCATAGTGGAAGATCACAGTCACAACAATTAATCTAAAAAAACATTCCAGGCTGGTTTATTCTATACAGTGTTCTTCAAAAGCATTATGTGTCAAATTTCTTCTACAGTTCATAACAAACATCTGTCAACTGTTTCATGATGGCATTTTTGCTTTTACTTTTTTCAGAGACACAAGGACTCCAAAAGAATGGTGTCTCTTGTGTGCTACTGACGGAACACCATATGTTCTAGACTCTCTTTACCTATCACTAAGCTCCATAGTTTACCTTTGGATTCATTTTCCTCTGCTCAATTTCTACCAATAACATTATTGTTTCTCCTGTCATTCATATAAAGAAATAATCTGTGACTGTCCAAACTCCTTGTTCCTTGACATTTAGGTAAAAATCTGTCCTTTTGTCCTCTATAAAAGCTAAAAGGAAAAAAAAAAGGAAAAAAAAAAGAGGAAAAAAAAGAAAAATCACCATTTCTCATTGCTAATAAATCCCTCTGCCACGAGATACTTTTACAAGAAAAATAACAGTATTTCAAGAACAAAGGGGATAAATTTAGGTGGTGGGTCGCTTGGGTTTTTTTAACCAAACTTTATAAGCCTCTAAACATAACTTAATTCATCACATTTCATGAAAGCTTATTTCAAAATGTTCCACAAAATGAAATCATAAATAATTGCAGAAGGAGAAACTAAAAATATACGAAGGAGAACAGTTATGTGGGAAAGGTTTGCAAGAAATAGGAAATCAGATAAGCATAACCAACAGTTTATGAGTATATCTACATTAGATTTTTTTTTTATCAAGAGTCTGATCTTGACTAAAATATTCTAATTATCCCCATTTATCATATTTTGGTTCATATCACAGAGCACTCTGGGAACATATGAACTGATCTTTAGATCAAACAAACCCAGAAGCTGCATTCCAATTGCCTGAAGTAAAAAAATCCCTGTGAATGCTGAAATACAAAAATCAGATTCTCAACAGGACCAATTTTGTTCTCCAAATCTATTTTTCTGGTTCACACTGATAGTTAGAGTTGACATAGTCTAGCAGGAACTGAAAAACCCTGAGCCAAGAGTAATGAAACAGCGCAGTTTTCCACAGTTCTTTCTCTGTCCGAAAATCTTTTCTCAATGAAAATGAAAAGCTTTGGACAATTTTTTGGACAATTTCTGGAAATGTTGACTATGTACAATATACAGATAAGATGTATAATGTATTCACTAGAAACGTTACATACATAGCATTCATCAGATCTACTGAACACTTGTCACATAGATAGTGTATCAAGACACATCAGATGTACTGCACTCACACATGTTTCTGTTTAGAAACTCCTTACAAATAGAGCTAATAAAGAATTTCCTGAATAGACATTTGGAAAAGCAGTGGTTTAATTACATGAAGAAACAATAAAAGACCAAAGGAAATTTGAATACACCATACTTATTTACAGTTTAGGAATCCTGAACTTCAAGGATAAGAGTAAAGGAGAAAGAAAAATGAACTTAGAAATGGTCATTTTCTCAAAAGAAACATACTCCTCTATCTTTGACACGCATAGTGGCAGATATTTGAAATGGACAGACTATTTGGAAGAAAAGTAGATGGTAGGTAAGCAAATGGTTCATGAAAGGAAGGACAAGTTTTAAAATCCTGTAACTGATAGAGCATATTGCAGTTGATGGCATTGACTAGCCACAAGCTGAAATAGAAAGCAAGCTGAGAACATTTATGAAATTACTATCCCTCTTTAATGTTCTTCAGCAACCCTGGTTTTCATTTTCCTTACTTCCTACTACAATGTGCAAACCAGTATTATTGATATTGGCTATTAACATGTCCAAATTTAAAAGATATGGGACTTTATAAGTTATTAGTTCTATTGAAAAAGCAGATATACTTAAAGAACTAATTCCATGTACTTTTAGTCGGATCTTGAAAATCTTGATTTCATTACACACACAAATACTTGTGCTTCAACCCCTAAATATCTTTTATGCACATCTTAGACTTAACTATATAGCTTTGCTTGCTGCTGTATATGTAAATGTGTGAATGTGCATACTATTTGATAACAAATTTTTTAATAGACTAAAGTTGAACCCAAGGTAAGTTTTAGGGCCAGTACTCTTTAATGTTTTATGAATTACCTGGATGCGGAAATCAAATGTACATTAAAGTTACCAATGATACTAAACTGGGAGGACTCCCTGGAGGGGAAAGCCCTTACAGAGAGATTTGGATAGACTAGAGAGCTGGGCAATCACCAATCATATGACATTTAACAAGAGCAAGTGTAGGATTTGCTACCTGGGACTGGGTCATCCTGGTCATATGTACAAGTTGGGGCACAGGATGCTGGCAAGCAGCACGGCAGAAAGAGATCTGGGGGGATGTGTGGAGGGTATGGTTGAAGCCAAAAGGGCCAGCTGTGTCCTGGGGTGCATCAAGCACAGCACTGCCAGTGGGTTGAGGGAGGTGGCTCTTCAATCTGTACTGCACTGGTGCAGCCCCACCTCAAGTACTGTTTGCAGCTGTGGGCTCCTCAATAGGAGAAGAACATCAAACTATTAGTGTGTCCAGAGGAGGGTGACCAAGATGGTGAAAGACTTTGAGGGCAAGACTTATAAGGAGTGGCTGAGGTCACTTGGCTTGTTCATCTTGGAGAAGAAAAGGGTTAAGAAGCCTGTCAGAGTTCAAGGATCATCTGGACGGTGCTCTTAGTCATATGGTTTAGTTTCAGGTAGTCCTGTGAGCAGCAGGGAGTTGGACATGATGATTCTTGTGGGTCCTTATGCAGTCAAAGGTCAATACTTCAGAGAAATGCCTTCCTAACTTAACAGTTAAACTAAAGAATAGGAAATTAGGTAATCATTTCCCCTCTAAAATCAGAAGAGTTGGGTCTGTCTGCTTTCAGTGTTACCTCGTTGATAAACGTTACAGAGGACAGTCAAAGGCATTTGAGTAATCTTAGCACTACAAATTTCTACATTTAAAATAATTGTGGAAGTAAGAGATAATGTTTTCCTCTTTTTGAAATGATTGTATGACCTAGCAAGCTTCATGGCAAATGAAACAAAATTTTTTAAAAAGTTTTGAAATTAAGCAATAGTAGAGGAAAAATGAATCCTGGCACTTTGGCTGAATAGAGATGGCAACATATACCAATTATGAAAAACCCCATTTATTATTTTTGCAGCAGCTAGTTGGATACACTTTTGGAAGTAGAACCTTGAGTACTATTACATATTTAGATTGATTAGAAGCTTTGGTTTTGGCTGTAGTCATCCAAACAAGATGGTTTGAATTTAAGTTCTGTCTGTATTCTGCTTTCACACAGTTCACAGAAAACAGAACTGTTCACAGAGAAGAATTTAGCCTTCACAGAAAAGAATTTAGCCTTCCAAAGTCCCTTCATTTAAAAGATCTTCCAAATGATTAATTTTTTTTTCTAGGAGGAGTACAACTATTGCATTTAAAGAGACAAAGCAAAAATTTTGCTACTATTATGAACTATGAGAGAACATAGCCTTAGATTCTAGCTCAGAATCCACTCAGATGGCTTTGGAGATCTTCTGATGATCATTGGTAATTTTTTTTTTTTTTTTTTTTGCAATCTACCCCCAACTTCTGTGTTACAAGTGTTGTAGAGTAGTTAAAAGAATTGGTCCCCCTGGATGGGATGGAGAGTAGGGGGAAATAAGGGAAAGAGAATGAACATCTGGCTATTACTTTCTCCTATGAGGTCTAACTTATCTGTTGGCATTTATAAGTTAACAAGATGAGTAATCATGAGTTCCTGATCAGGACATCAGATATATGCTTAGTTGAAACGGGAGCTGTGTAGCCCATTTAATTTACTATCTTATTTAGGTTAGTACATCACACAGTTGATCATTCAGCATATTGGATATTTTATGTCCATTGTGCTGCTCTTTGGAACATCACATTCATAAAACTACCCTATTTCCTGTTAGTGACCTCAGGAAATCTTCATAGGGAAAAGCCCTAGTAGTGATTATCAATCAATTGTAACTGGCTTTTATTTTTTCATTAGCTTGATGAATATTCTGAGCTCTAGTCTTACTGTCATCTCCCCATCAAAATGTCTAACAGAGGCAAGCTACATCATCCAAGGTCAAAGAACTTCTACTTCCTTATATATTACTGCCAAACATCCACCTTTCAATCTTGGCCTCTCTTACATCTGTCAAGAAAGCTAGTAAGTAAGAGTGGACACACACCCTTAAGAATCAAAGGCCATAGTTCACTCATATGTACTACCTAGCAGGCATCAGAATGAAGTGACTTCAGGTGTGTACCATTATTGGCTGTCTATATAAGTGACCCATGGGTAAGTCTGCAACCTACTTACATGAAGGCTTAATTTTTTCATCTTTTCCTGATCTGTATTCCAATAGGTACTTTTTTCATGGAAGCATGAGGCAACAAAGAAAAACAAAAACCTAAAAAGTGAACTGTGTCAGATTTTTCAAGATGTGGACACCTTGTAACTGTATGCACATTTAAGATTAATGATGTATAGCTTACTCACCCCCCCCTCAAAACATACATTTTATATAATTTTTTTTTGTTACTTATTCTGTTTCATGTTTGAGAATTATAATAGAGAGACCTTGAAAGCTAAACGTTTATCTCTATCACATGTAAAAACCTAACTTCTAGACTATTCTTTGAGAATGAGAGCCAGATCTCATCGTTCTTTAGAAAAAACACAGCCTAGCTCAGGAAGAGTAAAGAACAGGGAAGGACATCATGTGGCAGCATTAGGCTTGTTTAAATTTCTAGAAGTGCTCCTCTCTCATTTGGAAATGGTCAAAACTTTAGAAATTAAAACTTCTCAGAAGTATAATTAAGTACTATATCAGTAGTGGTTTGTAGGAATAAAGTAAAAAGTAAAAAATAAAATAAAATAATTTAGAAATAAAACATATGAAAAGACTTCTTATTTTTTCCTCATTACCTCAGAAATTCAAATCGTAGTAACGTTACTTTCAGAAACTTGATGATGCTGCAACAACCCAGTAGAGACCATTATATCACAGAAAATTTAATAATCAGCTCTTTCAACATCAAAAATAATGATTTTACAGGTTCTGTAAGTGAAAAACTCAGGACTATATTCAACTGTTATGGATGGAATAGTTGTGGTTTTAAAGTTTTGTCATTCATTATCTCAGGGAATAGTCTCCTATAGGCCAGTTAGGCATGTGTGAAACAGCTGGTGACAGGAAGATCACTGGAGTGAAAAGAAAGTCTGGATCTCTAATAGGTAGTGGCTACAGGGTAAGCAATAATGCCCCAGAGAATCCTCCAGTTTCACTCTTATCCTTAATTTGTGGTATTCTGGTGTACATAAAGCTTGCATCGAGCATGGTTGTAGTCTTGAAACCACCCATTCTTAATCAATATTAGACCAAAGGGCATGTTATTCTGTTATCGGTGGATTCTCTGTAGTCCACCTGGAAGAAAAAGTGCTGGGGAAAATATCATTCAACAGGAATAAATTCTTGAACAAAATAATCCTACTTCCATTGGGGATTCTACACCATCCTTCAATCTCAGACCACTACATAGTGCAAGGTCAGTCCATGGCTGAGGCTGAAGCCAAGAGGAGGTACTGAAATGCCCTAGGGAGAATAATTATATTGATTCTTTGATATTAAAGGATTATTCTGTGTGTTCACAGTAAAAGAAAGCAGACCCTCCCCATACCTCATGCATTTAACATGTAACGGAGTCCACTTCTCGGCGCACATGCTCTCACACACAAATAACTTCCCACAAGTCTAGAAAGTCTATCCTCCAATACAAAAGTAAAAATTTAGCCTTGTTATTATCAAGCTGGCAGAGGAAGGGGGCATCTTATCTCTCTTCATGATGATCAAAGCTGGGAATACCACCCTAATATTAGTGAAAACTGGTATTCCTTCCTACAGTCCTCTACCAGAAATGTTCTGTTGGTCTTTTATCCATATGACAGCTTGTCAGACTGATCTCCTCCTTTTTTGTCATCTAGCACATTCATTTTCTGTAAAATCTTTTCTCTTTAAGTCCTATTTCCCTAAAATGCCATCATTATTCCTCCCTGTTCAATGAAACCAGACTGTGAAGTCTACTGTAACGTAACCAGTAGACAGAATCAGCCTACATCTTCTGTTGAAGCAGCCCAGTAACACCTACATACTATCTTTTCAAGCCAGAAAGAGCCAAGATTCCCGGTTCCTGCTTCTTTCTATTCTAGAGATGGGTCATCACATCTCTGACTGCTTCATCACGGGACGCAGTTAGAGGAAGAAATAAAAAGGAAGGCTAGGAGTATTATACTATTAGTATCATATTAACATTCTGCTTGTGACCTCTACTTCCCCTCATTTCTTCTTTCCCTCTAAACCAATCTAATGTTAATGGCAAAAGAAACTCTCCAGCTCCAGCTGGAAATTGTGAAAACCTCTCCTAAGAATATAACTATGCCTCAGTATAGATTAGTCTGCTAAAATAAGAACCAAGGAATATAAATATGCCTTTCTTATTAAGTTATTAAATACAGGTAGGTGTCATTTTAAAAATAGTTTCACTTACAAACTTTCTCATTTTGTGTTATTCTGTAGGTAAGCAAATAAATCAGTCTTAAAATTTGTGCATGAGATCATTCTTGAGCAGTTCAACAGGTATAAAATATTACACTATACCTGGTTGTACGTTTACTTCATTTTCCTTATGGGATAAACTTATTTTCTTTTCTCTAAGGCTAAGATAAGCTGTAAATTTCTTTTGCATTTAACTTACTTCTCTTTGTTGAAAAAAGTATATTAGCTTCTATAGAGCTCTATGACTTCAAGAAACTCTACTTGTAAGTTTATGGCAGGCTTTCTATTTGATTATATGTTGTTCCCAAGGCTGGCAGTGGTTTCCCATTAGTAATTGTGTGTTTTAATTGATTAATTAATTGATTAATTAAAACAAAGCAGAAGTTATACTCTTTCATTATTGTGAATCCCTTTTGAATGCAGTTTACTAGGATTGCAGATATTCCAGGATGAGGGAAGGCACGTCATTCTTTCTCCCATTCTTTCCCCTCCTTCCCAAGTTTGATATCTGGACACTATTGATTTTGAGTGTTCTGCAGTTGCTGGTTCTGCTACCAATCCTATAAGTCCTCACAATCTATTTCTGCTTCTGAATCCTCACAATATTGGATGACTGTTTACACCTCTGCAAAGATTAAGTAGAGCAAAGAATTAAGTGGTCTACTAGCAAGAACAGTATTGCTGTTAAGAAAATGTTTAAACAGTTGAAAACTTGAAAAGATAGAGGAAAAGGAGAGAGGTGTGTAAAGGAAGTGAAAGAAGCAGATGTGGTGCCGAAGCAGCAAGAAAACTAGGGTTAGAAAAGAAAAGGACTGAGATGGAACTAAGGGATTTGTTGTAAGCTTTGTTGGTAATGCTTCACGAGTCAGCTACTTGTAACACTCAACCTAAAACTTGTTGGAGTCACTAGAAAAGGATAAAAACTTGTACTCCAGTAAACTGAACTTTGACTACCCCTATCACTGTCCCACTTGACCTCTTCCCAAAATAAGCTACGCCCTCCAGGACATCAGTTTCCTAACTCTGCTGGCTTTTCACAGCCTACCTCCAGAAGCTAAACACAGTAATCTCTTGTTTCTTCATAGCCAAAACTGTTTGTGACTACATTCAGCACCAGCTCTTCATTGTTTGTCAACAGGAAGTAAAGTAGAACATTGTGTTTGGCCCTTTATCTTTCCCTTAGCAATCTGTCTCAAATGCAGCTTAGAAAATTCTTGGGGTCCCTGAACTAATGCTGTCTTCTTCACTAACATCTGGGAGATTGAAAACTGTCGTAAGGGTCAGGCCTTGCTGTCAGGAAACCTCAACTTGTTGCTTACCACAAGCCTTATCCTTTTCTCTCCTTGGAAGATCCTGTAACAGATTCCAAACACATCACCACTAGTGCAGCTTTCCACCATGGTCTTGGTCCAGACATTACTAACAACATGTGCAGTTACCTGGAGCTCTGGGTGGTTAAACAGGTCCTATACACACTACAATGTTTCCGCCTCATCTTCCCCATCTATCCTTTCTGAACAACCTGTAGCTATCCATGAGTCCCATGTGCTTTCCCACTAAGCCTTTGTGATTCTGTTCTGCTCACTCTACAGCATTGTCACTTCAAATGGACTTCCAGTTTTGGGGGATTGTTACCTCAGTTTCTTGCATCAGTGTACAGATTCTTGACATAAGCCTCTGAATATCTGCCTTCTGAGCCAGAAGGTGCAAGACTCCTTTGGGGCCTTCCACCACCTGTGTTTTCTTTACTTGTCCCTGTTCCCTGATGAACCTAATTTAAAGTCCTCCTAGCTGGATTAACAACTTTGTTCACAAACTTCCTTCTCTCTCTTTGCCAGATGGAGATTCTTTATAGCAACCTTTTTTCAAAGCATACTCAAAGCAGCCAGTCTTGCTAGCGATACCAGCTAAGCAGGGAGGCATTACTCTGCTGAATCTGCCTCCTACTGATCAGGTGCTTGACCTCAGGAACTGAGAGGAACTTTATCTGGATTGCTGTGCTCCTAAACCCTGACCTGAGAGCTGTGTAGTTATCTATGGTCTACTCAGAGTCCCCACTAGCCATGTCACTCATATGGATAAGAAACAACAGTTACTACTCTGAATGAGCTTTGGCAGTCTCTGCAATTCTCTGTAGTGCTTTCTTTGGAACATTGCCTTAGCAGAACTTTTCATCCTTCTTTGATACCAAGGCCTTGGCACAAACCCTACTCCACCTTGCTGCTGCTGCTGCGAAAAGTTACTAGCTTCCAGGTTACACACTTATGGGAGTTCCTATCCTCTTTATTCTTCTGCCTTGCCTTGGTCATATAGCTTTCATATCTCTAAGAGTTGAGATTGTTTCCTCAGCAGACACTCTTTGAAGCCAGTCATCCTCAATTCAACAAAGCCTGCCCATCTCTTATTGTACCTTCCTCACATGAAAACAGCTCATCTGAAAACAGCTTTTGCAGGTGAGGTTGCCTCCTGGCCCCAGCTTTATGGAAAAGCACTGATTTTAACATAATTAAGGCATAATTCCTTTAGGTTTGGGTTTATGTTAGTCAACAATCCCAGCAGGCTCCTAGGAAACTCAGTCCTCTTTCAATTAAGGCCATGAAACTGTTCATCAGGCATACTTCTTTCAGCCTGAGGTTTTGCTACTTTTGTTATAAATTTCATTTCCATTACAAATCAGAAGAAAATACAGTAGTAAAATCTAAAAAATCTTTTTTTCCTCAAAAAATAATCTGTATTTTATCCCCCAGCATGCAATTGACTTTGCAATGAATGGTGAAGTACTGATTTTTTAGTCTACTGCAGATTAGAAACAAG
Source organism: Falco rusticolus (assembly GCF_015220075.1). Lineage (NCBI taxonomy): Eukaryota > Metazoa > Chordata > Aves > Falconiformes > Falconidae > Falco > Falco rusticolus. The sequence continues at coordinate 42,957,498 of NC_051210.1, read as the reverse complement.
AATTCTGTCATTTAGAGGTATCCTTGAGAACTTTTAGTACTTTCTTTTAACAGCTCATCTGTTTTGTCTATTCACTAGGTGATAGAAAGCTGAAGCTTACTGTACCAGTACTGGTATTTGATAATGAACCTTAAATTGGCCATTATATTTAGAGCTTGTTTACTCTAAATATAGTGGTTCATTTCTTTCGTTCTAATACAGAATGTGATTATTGCTCTTCAATTTTTTAATGTATTTGAGATAAAAGCTCTATGAGATGTTCACTCATCTGCCTAGAGCTCATATGCAAAATTTTTGCTTTGCATTTAATTTTCTGCATCTTGTAACATTACTCTTAAAAAAAAAATGCTTTATTCTATTTGTCATCTGTACAATCACCTGAGGCTGACAGCATTTCAGCACTTAACTTGTGATATAATAAAAAAAAGCAAGAAGCCAACCCACTAATATTACATATTGTATTTCTGTTATATCAGAATTTTGTGTAACGATCACTTGATGACACTTTTGAAAAGTCTGTCTCTATACCTCTGCCTATGCAGGATAATAGAGAATTGTGTAATTTCATCTTTTGCAAAAATCTGTTTTCTCTCCAGCAGCCTTTTCAAACTAAAATCTGTAAATTCCAGTAATAAAGTGTGTATTATAAGTAACAACTGATGTTTCATTTTGGCCTAAAGATGTAAATCAAGGTTAAATTATTCCAGAATCAAAAACCATCCAAAAAACTTGCTACCATTGAAACTAAGGATAGTACATAAAACTCTGAACCATTAAGATAATACATTCTATTTCTAAAGCAGCAGAAGAGAGGAGTTAGAAGTTTATGATTTGTCACAGCTGCAAATCTGGGTTCTTTTCAATACACAGGGATATGTAAATGATTCACACACTAGAGTCTTCCCACATGAAATGGTGAAACGAAATGTCATTACAGACCATATTCTAAACTCACCTTTAAACAAGTAAACAAACAGAACTTTCTCTAGAAACCATTACTCCAACATATTTCTGAAGCCAAATGATTTCTTTTTCAATAAATAAGGATACTGATTAGATTTCAGATTTATTTTTTCTAATGCTGGGCAAATCGACTGAGAAAAGCTTTGTGGCACATATTGGAGCAATGCACAGCAAATATGCTAGCTAGCTGTGCTTCTGTCTGGCAGGTAAACATCTAATACAGGCACAGGACACTTTCTCTTCTATCTTTTTCCAAATCATGGCTTCCTAAATTTTGACCTAACAACTTTATAAATGTATTCATCAATACTTCTTTTGTTTATGGCTCTCCAGGTTGTCACACACTGGTCCACAGCTCAGAGAATGTCTGCAAGAGAACCGTTTTCTTCATAACATGTCTAAGACTATTACTGGGCAACAGGACCATCTAAAAGCTGTTTTGTCATTAGGTGTAGAAGGCTGGATCCATGTCAGTCTTTGGGGGATTTCTTTCTTAATGAGGTTATAAAAATGACTGATAGCTCAGTGTTCTTAAAGAGTTTGTAATTTTCTTCCCTACCTCTCTTTAGGTAGTTTGGCAAAAAACTTTGATTATTAACTTACAAAGAGATGAGGTGCCTCTTTAATTTTTCATCAAAAGGAAAAACTAACTTCTGAGCAGTTGAATCAACACTGCCAGACAGCAGAGACTCCTTATGGGTCTGTACTGACTACAGCCAAGCCCAAACCTGATTTGGATCATAAAAATAGACTTCTTTTTACCTTCCTGCTAAACCACAAACAATAACCTTGTCTTACAGAAACTCATGTTTTTTTTCCAGTAAGAACATGCAGCAATTACCCAATTACAATACAGGAAAATAATCTGTAGATACTTACCTAACGTCCAATTATAATGATACAGTTTTCATGGCACTGATTATTTTGCCATGTTGAGACGAGAAAATATTGGACTGTTCACTGTGGGTGATTTACTACAAGGATGCTGCTAATGACGGGCTAATGATTGTATCAAACATTGACTTTGTTTCAAATCAGACATCATTGGAGCTGCCAGAATAGACAAAACCTGAGTCCAGACAATGGCTTATTCAGAAATAAATCATAGTGCAGGTTAAAAAATAAAAAATAAAAAATTAAAATCTACCAACAAAACAACAAAAAGACTCTTAAAGACACTCAATGGCTTGTTGTACTAGGCTTTAGTAGAATAAAATCTGCTACTTACAGTTCACTGTGTGCTTAATTGTTTCACTTTTTTTTCTCTTAAAATTGCTAACTTCTGATATAAGAATTTTGTAAAATAAATATACATAGAGTATAAGAATATAGTTTAGGCAAATGCTAGGAAAGCCAACTGTTAATGTTAAAATTTCAGGGAAACTAAACATAAGAAAGGATGAATAATATGTGTAAATAAATAATTACACTTGCTGTCTTAATGTTAAAATCAGAGGATTCATACAGTTATAACTAAAGGCAGAATTTGCAATGCTGTGTGGAATGGGAACCAGAATGTCTAATAGATACAAAAACAACAGCTCTTAGTCACTCATAACTATCCCATTATTCATCAGCCAAGACAAATATTTTACCCTAAGTCTTTGCTAGATCAATTTTTTAGAGTGTGAGGTACTGAAATCTTCCTGTGTTTCCCCACTTCTGCTAGTTCAATACCACACCAGCTCTTGAAAAACAGGAATTATAAAAGCAAGTGCTGGTGTTTTTCTGTAAGATTAGATGACTGTAATTATGGAGACACACTATCAGTGTAGCCTTTCATTTATTTTCAGTCACTTTTAATTGGTACCATTAGACCTATAGTTTCTCAAATATTTTTAATGTTTTTTAAATAAGATAAAGCATGTAGCATGCTCTAAGGTTAAAGATGCCTTGAAACAACCTTCAAGCTAAATGTTATTCACTTCAAAATACTTTTTATTATAATTAGAATGGTTTAAAAATGTTTAATGTTTGTGGGGTACCTCCATGGACCATCCTTGGAGAGTGATCTGGAAAACAGCATTTGGTAAGATTGTGTCTGGTTTGGTGTGTCTGGATCAAATGCACAAAACTTTCTGAAGGGCATTTTATCCAAAAATGAACATTACAAAGAGGACAATGACCATAAGCCATTTTAAACTGTAACCAGGGATTTTGAAACAGACTTCTGATTTGAGAATGTAGTCAGCCCAAAAAGATAAGAGAGGCATGAAAGTTTTTAATGGTGAGTTTGCAACTTTGCACTGGAAAAAATGATGGTTAGACATGGCTTGGCACAGCTGGATGTCACACCATGGCACTATGACCTCTGTCCAGGTGGGACACAACAGCACTCCCATGAGACACTGGGGAAGCCTGCACCAAACTGGTGGCTGACAGTGTGGGGTAAGCATATGGGACCTCATAGTGGACTTTATCCCTGGCACATGGGTCAGTGGGGTGTAGGGTGTTGCACAGGTGTCAATAATGATGAAGCGCCCATGTCTTCCCTAAGAAGGGTGTGCAGGTAGGGTAACCAGACACTCAGGAGTACAGTGTGCCTGTGGTCCCCAAAGCCTTTTGAGAGAGAGGGGATATGCATGCAGTTGTGTGTGTGCGTGCATATGTCTATGACAAGGACTTCTTGGTATTAGTTTTTTCAGAGTGTTTAGAAATTGGTAGGTGTTATCATATTTTATGCCTTGTGTTGTAGTTGATCTGTTATAGTATTGATATTGATCCTGAATGTATAGTCCACTGATTAATGATCATTAATAAATCAAAAAAATTCTTTGGTCCTCATTTTGCTTTAAAGTATGTGAACTAAATAACATTTCCCTGCAATGAGCTGTTCCAGTGAATGTTCTCAGAAACTGTCCACAGCAAGTCTTATCTCATTTTCATGGATCAGTGATACAAACATATGTTTTGAAAGTTTCTGAAATTTAAATTCTAGTGCGACTTTTCCTAACCTGCATCCAAAACATGTGTGTAATCATATTTTTGTAAGAGAAGATTTTTTTTTTCTTGGTTCCCATTTTCTCTGTTTCCCTTGGATTTGCTGTCTGAATTGCTGATGTTGGAGATGATAGGTAACTAATGTCTCCTTCAAAAGCTGGATTTGCCCATTAGGTTTATCTCCACCTAACCATATCTTTATTGGTGAAAGTGCTTAAAATTGAGGTGACAGCAGGATAAAACGTGGGAAGGGAAATATCCCAGAGTTAAAATGACTGTATAAGGGGCAGAAAAATATGATATATCTTAAACCCGCAACTTTTAGATGCAAGATTTACCCACCCTCACTCAGAAAGTCAATTTTTCTTGGCAAAATCAACCAAGTCTGCAGGGAATGTTCACTGCTGAGTAGTGCCAATATCACCCCTTCAGGAAACATTTATTCTTCCCCTTGGCTGAAGACCATGACATGAGAACTTTTTTAAAAGTATAAATGATTGCAATATGTGTCAGTACAAATATTTAAAAACTGAAAAACTCTGAGTCAAAATCCTTTGTTGTATAACGCCTATTTATAATCCATCTTCCTAAACCTACTGAACATAGAAAAACAGACAGCTATTGGATCAGACACCTAAGGCACAGCTACACTAAGTTTCTTATTATGCTTTCAATCCTCTTTTAAAAGCAACTGGTGGCTTCACTGTTTACAAGAGTGAAGTTATGCATTTTAGCCTCATCTCTTACAATGAAGTAAGATGAAGTATAAAGTTGCACAATGTAGTTTACAAAATAGAAACTCATATTTCTATCATATAAATAATCTAAGGTTTAGAGATATGAAAGACTGAGAGATAAAATCAAAATAATTTTAACCCATGACATTACAAAATGATATCTCGTTATCTAACTAAAATCAAACAAAATGTCCACAAACTAAGGATGCAAAATACATAAAGGAACTGTTTTACAGCACTTTGGTCCTAAAGCATAGCAGAAGTTGAATCACTCCTTACAAAACCACTGTTATGCAAATTTATACCTAATGTTCTATAATGACTTTATCACCTGTTATATTTCTTCCTCTGTTAATTTTTTCTCCCAGTTCATTCTTAAGACTAAATCTCAAAAATCTATATGTCATCTTACTATTGCATAGTATTATATCATTTACAAGTTGAGAAACACCTCAGGAAATGCTTCAGTCCATCACATGAAACAACACTCCTTCCTTTGCAGGTTAAAAAAATAAAAATGTATTCACTACTTAATTCTCAAACCTTGTGTTGCATATCAGAACAGAAAACCATTACTCCCTTTCTGGTCTTGTTTCTTAGGTAGAGCAGCTAATCTGTAACTCATGCTGTGTTTTCTGTTTTAGCAGCATCCTAATTGGCAAATCTTGAAGACTGTGCTGTCATGCAAAGTTTCCAGTGTTACATCTGTTTCTAATGTACAGTGCATAATTTAATGACGAGACACTTCAGTGGTCTACCCACTGCAAATTTCAGTTGTTAAAAATGTCTGGAGCAAGATGCCTTTAAATAGTAGGCACTTTCCTGGTACATTAATTTTCTCACGCTCAGAAGCAGAAACTGTATAGTAGCTGTCACTTAGTGTAAAGCTCTGTTTACTTTTAAAAGCTATTTACAGCTTAAATGTCTTGTTCAAACTGATTAACTATAGAGGGATTTAAAACTTTTATAAGACCTATTTATTACAGCTAATGTGTTTTTCCTCGGACTATAGTTGAGAAAATCTGTCCAATCAGCATTAGAACAAGAGTGCAGTGGGTTTTTTTCTGGCCAGACTTGATAAATGTAAGTCAACTGGATTTTGAGAACAACTGAAATGAAAAACATAAACCCCTAACCTACAAGTAAAACATTGACTGTGATATTTGCATTTAATCCCTCTCCTTCATATATACAAATAGAGAGAGCCAGAACAGCTCCCCAGAACAATACCTCAACAGTCACAAACCCATATCCTCATCTATAATTCATCATGACTAGTAATGTGCTTACTGACTGATGCTGTATCCGACAAGACCCTTACAATGTGGAAGATCCAATTATAAAAGGCATAACGTGGTTATCCCACAACTAAAGAATTGTTTAACAAACATTCTAAACATACAGAGACATATATAAATACAAAAAATAAATCCCAGATTTAGCTTAAATGTAGAATAAATCCACCTTCCAAAGTGAAGAAAAAAAAAGCACTAAAGGATGTAAAAATTCAGTAGAATTTTTTTACTACTCCAGTATCAGACATCACTGATCATTAAAATATTTCAAACCCCATAGTCTTCATTAGAAATATCACCGTGAAAAAAAGCTTTTCCTCATACTTTGTCCTTTTCTATCATGCAGTCCAGACAAATTTATCTACTTCACTTAAGTCCCTGATTTCCTTAAAGCTGAGATGATTAGTTGGAGTGGCTAGGAGAAAGGGGGAGGTTTGGCTGGTTTTTTTTCCTGTGTCTTTAAATGCATGTTTTACTTCTGCTAAATAGTTTCTACATTACTGTAAAACTTGAACTGCACTTGCTCTCAAGTTGAGCTAGGAAGTAATATGTTTCAGGAATGGGGTTTTAGTACAGGATGATGAAATGCAGTAGGCTATTATCTTTCCTCACATCTTGCTTCTGAGACTGCAGAAAAATTACCCACTTCTAGTTAGCACTGCCTTCTGTATCCCTGTGCTAGGAAGATTTGATCAATTCCTCTTTACTAGGAAGAAAATAAAGGAATGGGCATCTTAAGGTCTACTTTATTATTACTTATTACTATGTTATGCCTGTCAACAACAGTAATGTACCTTCCGTACAGTTTAGTGGGTGAGAACAGGATAATAACCACTCTGTCATGGCACTGAGCCAGAGGGTCTGTGGGCCTCTTTCTTGCAGCAGGCAGCAGTGGATAGTTGTTAGCGCTTTAACACACTGAAATCTCCAGTTGGTACAAGAGTTGACTTTTATAGGTTTTCTCACACTTGGGACACAATCCCAATCTGTGTCAGCCACATTCAGCACTATTGGCAATCAATGAAGTTTACCCACATGAATCTTTACATGTTTTCTTTATATCTTTGTTTATAATTGAGCCATCAAAAGCTATTTTATGGTACACAAGTTCCCAGAACTGCTTGACCAGGCTTTCTGTTTCACTTCTGAGTTATTTTGGAAGTTATATTTTTAATTAAGCAAAAAGCAAACCTCAAAGCAAACCACAAAAATCAAAAAGTAGTGACACTTCTCTTTCTTTCCCTTTATATTGAGGATAAATTGAACAATATACTGCAAGGAAAATGGACCCATTCTTTTCAGGAACATGTGCCAAATTCAACATGTTTTAGTCCTATGCAGGCTTAATGCTATTCTTTAGTCCTAGAAAAAAATTTCTAGGGTAATGAATGTCAACAATTAGAAACTCAAAAATCTTTCCATAAGCAAAATTGAAAAGATGCAAAGCTGAGCCTAGTTTATTGTTTCACTGCCAACATGACATTTAGCCACGGATGCCAAAAGGTTTGCAAAACTATGAGCATACTCAAGCATGATTTCTTAGAAATCTTGGCCATGCTTTTAATGGATGTGGACAGATTCACTCTTTGTGTGGGAAACCATGTTAAGTAAGTTAGCTTTTGACTTGAAATGAGGCAAGAAAGACACTCTGATGAATAATGCTTTCTGTTGTGGGGAGCACCACAACTAGAATGAATACACGGTAAACAATGCAAGCAGAAGTATAGAGATGACACACTGTGAAATGAAATGCATCTAACTTCTATCTTAAACTACATCCCATATCAAACCTGGCCAGTAATGTTGAAAGAGAAGCTACTTTACAGATAAAAAAAGAAAGATGAGGGCTAGACTTCGGTGGCTTGCAGCTTAATGACCAGTTGTTACATTGTGCATTTTTACTTTGTATTGGTGAAATCATTTAGCTTAATTTATGTTCCAATTATGTAGATTTTAGGCTACACACCAATATACCTAAATGACAGAACTTTAACTGGCAGAAGAGGCCATGTGGAGCCAGACGTGCAGCAGTAGAGAGGCTACAGATTTTCACCAGCTACTTCAATCCATTTGGAGCACTATTTTATCTGTTAACACTGGCCAACCTTAAGAAATCTGTCAAAATGATGGTGGGTATGCTCACATATGAAATTTGCTTATTCTAATTTTCAAACACACCAAATATTTAATAGAAGCTGTGCATACAGAGTGCTTGTAATTGTTAAGTATCTTAATAATATGAAAAAAGATTAAGATGCTATAACAGCAATCAGAAAAAATCAGAAAATACAGTGTCAGTTCTGATCTACAAGTACAACTCATGCTTCTAAGTTTGATGATACTTATTTCTCCGATATCATTAGTGTTAGCTTTGATGTGGGGTTCTTTTGCATACTTTTGTTGGCCCATGACATAAAGTTGTTTAAAAATAGTATTTTGCATCTGACTGAGGTTCAGCAAGTGTCAGCCCATTCTGTCTTTTGTCACTAACCATGAGTGCAAATAATGTAAGGAACACTTCAGAATGCCACTTCCTCTTACCCAACAAAACTGAGGTTTTGGTAAATCCCATTTGTGATCATGTTACTTAAATATAAATTATTCAGATTAACTTGGATTTGATTGCAACCAGTGAGCCCACCTTTCATTTTTGAGTGCCCAAAGTGATGGTCTTTGATCTAAGAAATCAGTTAGATTCTACATATGGCACTTACTAACTTGAGGGAGGGGATACTCAATCCTCCCACTAGTCTGGCATTCATTCAGTCACCTGAAAAGAAACTATTCAATACAAAGGAATTACCATATGAATAGTGCTTCCGCACAGTTTCTGCATATGCTGTCCTGCATTTTTATCAAGACTGCAAACATAAACCAGCGTGAGAAAGCAGGTGCTGTTTTCCTCTGTCTTTTGAACATCAGTCTTTCCCAGCAGTAATCTCTGTGTGTTAATGGCCAAAGTAAGGCACTCTGCAACCAGATTTTTTTTTTTTTTTTTTTTAAGTCCCGGGCTTTTGATCCAGATTTAATTATGGGGCAGAACATTTAAATAAGAAGAGAAAGAAGGCAAAAGCCATATGATTCTTGATGTCCTTAAGAGTATCTGAGGCAACTGCAATGTAGAAGCAAGAGTCTGAAATAGCTCTAAACTATAAAGAAGTTTCGATTTGTCTTCACAAATCTGCAGTTTGCACAGAATGTAGAACAGAAGTCCTGCTTGATTATATCTGACTTTCAGTAACTTGTCTGTATTGAGTTACTAATTGTTTCAAGGTCATCTGTACTGTACAAAACAAACAAGCAAAATACTTTGTTCCCCATTTTAGTCAAAAGCAACATAAAAACTCTTTAATTATGATTAATAATAATAACTACTATTATTAACAGCCATTGACTTGCACAGATAAGTGTTGCAAATAATCTGCTGCCTTCTACAGGATTACTCACAGGGCATTAAGTTATATCATCAAATAACACGGGATACAGTATGTCAGTTGTAGAAGGGATACACCTAAATATCTGCAGGTATTCAAATTCTGTGTTATACTACACAAAAAATGCAGAGAGAAGAGCAGAAAAGAAAAAGACAAAAGAAAACATAGAAATGCTTTTTTTTAAAAAAAACTAGTGTCAACCCTTGTAGAAAAAAAGTGTCATAATGCATTACTGTGTCCTGGTTTCAGCTGGGGCAGATCGAGTTTTATTCCTAGTAACAGGTACAGTGCTGTGTTTTGTTTTTAGTATGAGGATAAGGGGTAACACACTAATGTTTTTAGTTTTTGCTAAGTAGTGTTTAAACTAAGTCAGGGACTTTACAGATTCTCAGGCCCTGCCAGCAAGAGGGCTGCAGGGGCACAAGAAGCTGGGAGGGGACACAACCAGGACAGGTGACACAAACTGGCCAAAGGGATATTCCATACCATATGATGTCATTCTGAGTATATAAACTAAGGAGAGTTAGTAGGAGGGACGAGATCACTGCTCAGGGACTGGCTGGGTATCAGTCATCAGGTGGTGAGCAATTTATTGTGTATCACTATTTTTTGTTTGTTTGGGGGTTTTTTGGGGTTTTTTTTGTTTTGATTTTTTTTTATGATATCTCTTTTTGTTACTTTATTTCAGTTGTTCAACTGTTCTTAACTCACAGGTTTTATCTTTTCTTCTAATTCTCCTCCCCATCCCACTGAGGGAGAGGGGAGTGAGCAAGTGGCTGTATGGTACTTAGTTGCCTGCTGTGGTTAAACCACAACAGACGGGAAAAAGAGAAAAGAAAAAGCAAAACCAATAACAAAAACAAGATAGGGAAAATGAGAAGCCACTGATAGCTCAAAGTTAAAAAGCTAAGCTAACAAATGTAGTTAGCAAATGTACATTTACACAGTATGAAAATTGCAGATAAGTCAGAGAAAAGAGAAACAAAAAGTAAAGCCAAGATGCCCAGTGGTACACACAAGGTTAAAAGTAAGCACTCCTAAAGCCTTTGCATAGTAAGATACTTTGCTGTGTTCTGATTACTAAGATTTCATGGATCTGGGGAAAAGATGTAAAATTCAGCCTTTCAGGCAAAAATAATTAATCTCTGATAACTGTACCCGGGTTGTATTTGCTTTCACTCATGACCAGTCACAATCAGTGTCACATCATTAATACAAGTTGCATCTTTCAGAAGCATTACTCCATTACAAACATACAACCTGATTGGAAGTAATGACATTTATTCTGCTAAAATAACTTGTATACTTCTTATATCCAGATACTGCAAGTCAAACTTTAACAAGATTAGGTTTTCTAGTGCTTTACAGTCGTGCCGTGCTGGCATTGTAGTGCTGTGTCAAACCAAGTCCTAGTAAGGCTTGATATCCCTTGTGTACTCCCCCACTTAGTATTCTTGGCAATGAAAAGAAGAAGAAAAAGTAGAGACTACAAAAATAAAGAAAGTAAGGTGTAGAAATAAAAACAAAATAGAAAAGGGAAAACATGTCTCAAGTATAAGCAAGGTTTTGTTATATATCATGTCATCAAGGAGCCTACAATAATTGACAGGTATATACAAAGCAAAGGTTTCTCAGTACAAAAGAGATTTTTGTCACAATTTCTTAAAACACTGGGGGGGAAAAAGTAATGATTGACTATAGAGCAAAATAGGATGTCTAAAGAGAATTTGTGCCTTAATCACTATAGCTTCAAGCTTTTGAAACTGAATCCTCCCTATTTGAATTGACAGTTCGAGTAATCCAGCTACTGAGAACTGCAGATATATATTGCCATTGCATTTTACTTGGCAGACATGAACTTAGAGTCCCTGAATAGTTGGAAAAAAGTGAAAATAAACTAAGGTTAAGAAAATTAATCAGTCACAAGACACTAAAATAAGATTTATTGTATTTCATTAGAGCATACAACCACTCTTGTAGTATGTATTCTGAATGGTAATACACCAAAGAGAGAAATTTATGGCCACTCTATATTTAGAATTATTTGACATAAGATAAAACAAAAAAATTGTCTCGAGTATGACTAGCCCCTACTTAAAAAGAAAAAATCACCACAGATTGCAAAATAAGGATGGATTAATTTCTTCCAAAACTAAAGGAAAACCCCCACATTTTTCCATTCTTTAAACAATAATGAAATGTAAAAAGTACAACTACTGCATCAGCTATGCTAAAAAGGACTTTGAAAAGTATAAGAGATGATCCAAGCCTGTTCACTGAAAAAGTGGGAAACTCATGTTCAAGTGCCTGCACTCTCTTGACTAGGTTCTTGTGCATTCTGGTTTGCATTCCTACTGAGGGACCTAATCGTTACTTCATTCACCATCACAGAGGTTTTACACTCATGTACCTTGGCTTGAATGAAAAAGAGAATATCTTAACTTTAGGGAACTATTTCCTTTAAAGATCTTGTTTTGAAACTTGAAATATTCCAGCAAAATTTTGATTTTCACAAACAGGAATCTGTTGATTAGTTATTCCTGTGTTAAAAGATTCTAATCAGCTCTGCCTGTGTATATTCATTGCCAGCTAACGTTAATAGCCATGGAATTGTACTTGAGATGTAGTTACTCATTAGGAGTATAGTTGGTGATATATGCTAAAACGTGTTGTATTGGAAAGGGCATTTATTAAATATATTCCACAGTAAATTAACCAACTTAACACACAAGACAAATCAGTTTTGTATTGCTAACTAGATGAAAAGCAGGACAAAATAAGAGCAAAGCTAACAAGAAACATTTAAAATGCTGAATAAAATTAGCTCTAAATGATTGAACAACAGAACTTGGGAGAGCTCCACTGACGTCAATGGTCAGAAGTAATTTTTTCTGACTTAAGTGTGAAATGGGGATAGCCATTAGGCCATTAAGCTATTAAGTTCCATTAAGCCTGCCACGTTCAACAAAACATTAATGCATGTGCTTAGTTTTGGTGCCGGAGGAATTGATATGTATGATAAATATTTTTGGAATTTTAATGCTAAATAAGAGTGGGACTAAAGGTGATTAAAATTTCTGTTTGTTTCAGCCTTTTAACATTATCTAATACCATTATAGTTCAGGTTTTGAAAACGTGGTTCTTGGGGTCTTAGATAAAAAAAGATAGTATGCAGTACATCCCAGAAGTTTCCAGTTCTTAAAGGCAGGCTTACAAATTAAGTCATTAGACTTCATGACTGTCATCTATATCTGAGAAATGTTATTTTAATATTTTCAAAAATCTGTTATTTTGGAAACAGGTTAGCAAAGTTATTTATACACATGGACATTTTCTGCTTTAAATTGCCATAACTTCTTATATTTAAAGGACTTAGCATCAGCCAAAGATATGACACAAAATGACCACCCCTTAATGCTTTTCATGGGGAAAAAGCCCAGTAATTGCTACAGGGCAGCTGAGTTTCTGAAGAACTTCCAAAGCCCGTAGGAAGCATCTCCTTTAGTCACTTCTGCAGAATGAGAAGACATGGTTCCTTGCATGGGATGCAGCCTCTGTTGAGCTACCAAGGTATATTATCAGAATTTATAGTGTCACATATTTTAAAAATAATGAAAGGAAGACAAAGAGCACATTACTGATTCTGAATGAGAACCTGTTGTAAAGCCAGTATTAGAACATCACAATTTTGGCAATTTACTGCTATAAGCAGTTCTGTAGCTCATTATTTTCTACACAAAGACACTTTAAAACATCTCATATGGTTTTAATACATCACTTGGCATTAGGCAATTACCCCTTCCTCTTCAGTTTTCAGTCTCTTAAGTCTTTGAACTCTTGAAACTACAGTGTTCTGACAGTTTTTATACAACCACAGGGAAAGCAAAACATTTTTGCTCACCAGGTCATAAGCATTAAAAAAGTGGGTTTGCTACAATTTCTTCTAATTTAAAATTCTTTTCATTAGTGAAGGCTCAGGCTAAGCATTTACATTGCAAGTGTTCTTATCAAAGAAGGTAAAATTTAGGAACCTGCTGCAAACTCAGTTATTTATACAGAAGCCACTGTATGCTTTAAGGTGGAGAGAATGCTATACATGGAAGAAGAGTAGGAGAGCAGTTGTGGGGGTGTTTTGATTGTGTTTAATTCTGTAAAGTACATTCAAAACATTGAAAAATGAAAACAGTATTAGAAATTATTAAAGTCTGCAGTTATTTACCTGTATATTGCATGTGTGTGTTGCATAATGTGCATTTCCATGTTTGATGTCAATGTAGACATTTCGAAATTCCTTTTCTTGCTATTTCTTGCCACAGAAATCACAAAGTTTACAAGGCAAAGAACAATGTCTGCCTTAAAAAATACGTTTGATTATTGTTTGTATAAAAATGTCAAAGATGTTACTGACAGTGATATTTGGTATAACTGTTAAAAATGGAATATTGAAGGTCTTGTGATAAGGGACATACCTCATCAATGAAGCAATAGCAAGGCACTGAGAGGAGTAACTAAGAAAAAACCTACTAAACCTTTTTTATTTCCAAAGCTTTACACTCTAGAGTTAGGATTAAACTTTACCAACTGATATTCATCAGGGACTAATGAGAGAGGATTCAGCACTAAGTCTGTCCACTCTTGAGATTTCATCACCCAAAACTGACCACCCAGTTTAGCTGAGCTTTAACTCATACCCTGTTACATAAGGCCAGACTTTAAACTGCAGCTGCTTTTTTATTAATCTTATTGACTGAATATTGCAAGGTAACACATTCTACATTCATCTTTGTTTACTACCATGGTATTTTAAAGGCAAACACTGTCCAGAAGATGATCTTGGCACATTAAAACCTCTTGACAGACCCTTCAAGGCATGGAAATAGTCCAGGGAACTGTTAAAATACGGAATGCAAAAGGCTGCAGGCATTGCATGGGATGATGACAAGAAAATTAAGACCAAAAGCAGATGATGCATTTCAGATGAAATTTTTTTGAGTAATAGCTAAATACTGGCAAAAGGTTGAAGGATTCCTAAACACAACCATATTACACAGTTTCAGATCAAAGAACATTGCTTCAGCAGTTGCAAAGAATTCAATATTTGCATTAGGGAACATTTGCAATTTAGGGGAAACCTTGCTGTTTTAATACTTCATTAATGCCAAAGTTTTGCAAGCAATTAAACAGAAAGGAAATATAGTACAATGGTTATTTATATAACATTTTTGTATCAGAAAGACATTTCTCAACACAGACATGAAAAGAAAATGTCAATAGCTGTATTTAATCATTCTTTCAGGATCTTATTAGAGAAAAACATTCCAGTTATGGTTCATTTCACATATGTATTCTTAATACCACTTGTAAAATCTTCCAATTTGAAACAGCATTTAAGGAAGATATGCTCTATCTACTTGCTAGATATACATAAAAAGAAAAGCAAATTACAGCAGAAGTATAAGTAATAAAAAATGATACTATCAGTAGATTTTAATGGATTTAGAAATCAGGAAATGATTCCATTTGTATTTATTATTCCTTAGGACATATGATAATGGCTGTAAGCTAGAACACAGAATCAGAGGAAATATATATTGGAATATCAAGTAATTCTTTGCTATCACTAGCAATCATGACCTAAATCCTTTCCAAAAACATGCCAAGTATCTTGTTAAAAGTAGCCATGATCTTTCCTTATAATAATTGTTTGAACAACATTTAAGACTCTCATTCCTATGACATTTAGATAATTCCTATAACAACTTCTTTTCCTTACTGTGATGGATTCCATGACGAGAAATAATTTGATGATGAAAACAACTACATGCAGAACTTGGGAATATGCTTCTGTCTTTGGACTACTGATGTCTGAATTTTCTTGAATACTAATAACTCAGTAGCATGAGTTCCAATATATGAGTATCTCATTTCTTCATGCCCAATTCAGTACTTTTACATATACTTTGAGAAACCTGGTCCATGGAGGCAGACAAGTCAACAGAAACTGTACTTGAATATCCAAAGTGTACTCTAATAATAAGCACTCTAAAAAAACCCAACCCAAAATAATAAAAAAAACAACAAACAAACCACCCTCTCCATATAACAAATTTTGTGAATCTACTGTAGATACTTTTAATTTCAAGCTCCTTTATTATTATCTTCCTATTAGTAAAACCTGATAGTAAACTTCTTTGACTTGGATAGGGTTTTCAAAGACAAGTTAATTTGGGGGAAGTATTCTACAGGCAAATGTCAAAAGAAAGCCCAAATTAAGTACTTCTTTCTTTGGAAAATAATTTGAAGGGCATTAAGCAAGATCACCAATGGCTACATATTAAGGTAAGAAGGAGAAAGGAGAAAGGAAAATATAGATTAATTTCTGACTGAATATTATTCATCCTGTCCATGGCATGAGACACAGAATATAAGAAAAACACAGCCAGTAACCATATAATGAAAGGCCACACTACACAGCATTCGATTGTAAAGATAACTGACATCTTGTCTTTTCATCACTCAAATTTGCCACTTTAAAAACATGCCTCCTCAGTGTGAGGGGAGAGACACGAATTCTCTATGCTGCCCACTTTCAATTTTAATAATATTATATTTATTAAAATTAAATACAATGTAAATGCTTTCTGTACAGGTTTAGAAGGTTAGCAGACTGTGAGTATTCTTTCTTCTCTGCAGACAGAGTTACAGTCCTGGGTCTGCTGCTTTTCCTTCTGTATCCTTACCAGCCAGCACAGAGCTGGAAGTAATCTATTGCAAGATTACTGCCCCAGCAGCAGGTATCTCCCCTCTGAAACAAAGAGCATTTGACATTTAGTATAGCTGTTGCCAAAGCCTCTCTGGCTCGGTTTAGTTAAGGACTGGCTCTTGCTTGGGATAGTCTATTTAATCACAATTTAAGCCTAAAACAAGAGCCTGGATTATAAACAGACTTTCCAGAGGAAGCCAACCTAAGACAGTCTAGTTAGCCCATGTGCAGAAGATAATGCTCTAATTGAAACTGTATTACAGCCATACTGTGTGGTTAATTTACTGTGATCCATCTTCATTTTTCCAATCCACCAGGCAGTAAGCAAACTGGTTTCCGGAATTATCAGGCACTTTCATTAAAATGTATATGAAAACTGAAATACAGGTTTCTCTGTGATGACTGTTGTTCATATTTTATCTTAATTTTATGCTGTATATGCTGTAAGTCAAAATACATGGTTTCAGTATTCCAGAATGGTTCCATTTATGTAATGTAAAAAATGTATGATGTCTTCTAAAGAAAAGAATTCCCATTACATACTGTGACTATGACTGTACATTAACTTCACTTAACATATATTATCTAGAGTTACATGACAGACTTGTCTTCGCCTATTTAAATGTTCTGCTAAAAGGCTACAGATTCCAAGCTCTCTCCAATGACCAGAAAAATATCCACACTCTGCACCTGGCTCATTACATGACTTCTTCAGAAAATATTGTTTCAAACAGTACAAGAAAGTATCATTTAACTATTAGATAGTATAAAACTCCCTATAAAAACTAACATTTTTTAAAACCTCAAGAAACTATACTTACTTTTCCAGTTCCATATTGCGCATAGTGAATTATGTTTTAGCATTTACTAATTTTATTCATTTGATAAAATCTCCAACTACATTGTGGCTTTAGGTAGCCCTGTCTGACCAGAGGGTTGTACCAGATTACCTCCAGGGATCTCTTCATATCTCAGCTACTGTGATTCTGTGACATAACAAAATTATTTACAAGTCATCCAGCCAATTTAGAAATAGACTGACAGGTTCTTCTGGTACTGCTTCCTTGATTTTGACTATGTACCTTCATCATTAGAATGGCTGTTAAATGAGGCTGTTCCTTTATTCTCCCTCCTGCAGCTACTTATTTGGCTCTGTCTGTGTTCACTACCTGATGTCAGAGAGCCTGGATTTGAGCATAGTTCCTTGTTTCCTAGATGTTACCATAGTTTTCTTCCATAAATTGTTATTTAGAGAGATAACTTAAGAATGATCTGCTTACCTCAATGCATACTTGCATCTTTGGATACTTTCCATCATTACAGCTTTGAAAGAGTTTTTAATGGCTAATTGCAATTATTTACTATATCCAGTTCTCCATGTGTGAATCAAAAGCTAAAAATGTTTAATAGCAGGTGGCACACAGTGTATATATAACTGTGTTGCAAAGGCTTTGCTTTATCTGACATGGTAGATCCCACATCTAAGTTTGAAAAATTAATCTGTGTTGTAGTTGAAATACTATGACTAGCAAACCTAATTCAACCTGATGCAAAGCTAATCTGTATGTGAGGTGAGTCTTTTGAAATAAGAATGAGATAAGAAATGTTAGTTCTATATCAGTCTCGCTGCAAAGCTTGAAAGAACATGCAAAAAAAAGCATAACTTTCATTATTTTAATACAATGTTAAGACTGTAATGAGAACAAAATGTCATAGCATGTTCATTTTTCATGAGAGGCATTACAAATAAGAACAAGGAAGGAAATAATATCAATCTATTTCACTTGGCCTAAAACATAACAGCTCTGACTAGAAAAATCCTGGATTAAAACAACAACAACAACAATAAAAAAAAAACCAACCAAAAAAAAAACCTAAAAAAACCCCACACCAAAATAAACAAACAAACAAAACCCCTCAACAAAAAGAAAGTTTAAAAATTAGAACTGCCTTCTAGATCATCACTGCCATGAAAGTTGGAGAAACAACATTATATTTTAAAAACTAGTATGTACTTGCTGCATAAAAGGAAGTATTTGGGTTTTTTACATGAATCCCACAAAGGACATAGTCTTCCTCCTAGAATGCTCCACTTACTAGAAGAATGGTTATAACCTAGCTTTGTGTGAAAGAATACCAGGCAATGCTCTGCAAAAGAAAGGAGCTCAATACTGATGAAAGACTCATGCACAGGTAATCCCTGAGCTGACATAGAACGAGCTGACATGTCTAGCATGTGTGTCTCTCTCAGTGTCCTACACCGAGTATCTGAAGATTTTACCCTAAAAGTAGCAAAAATTAACATTTCGGCATCTGGAAGATGTTTTCTCCAGCTTGTAATAAGTTCTTTTTTTTGCCCCATTGTAATTGTAACCATTGGATTAAGGGACAGAGTACTTCAAATCTTACAAAACTCCAAAGCAAGATCTTGCTAGCTGCATTAGCTTTAACATTATATGGTAAATAATTCAACATCAGTCACTTAGAAAATGCAATCATAAATTACACTAGCAGGTATTTCTTATTATTCATTCTTTTACTTTAAAGGTAAGGAAATAATTTTAAAATTTCATTTCAAGTAAATGTATGCTGAACTGAAGAGTTTGTAAAAAAAACACTTCGTATTATGATGCCAATAATACGAAGAAAGAATAATTAACAAGATATTGTTTTCAGTCAAAGATGTCTTTTCTAGAAGATTGTGAAGGTACTGAAAACAAATGCCATTCTAGAAACACTAGAAACTAATTTCAGAAGAATTGGCAACCATCTCTTAGCTTAATTATAAAAACATCTTAGCCAAACCTAAACAGTTGCTAAAGGAATCATCTAATTTCTGAGTCTCCTGACCACAGTTGAGTTTTGAGTTATCCTGCTGTACATGTTATTTATACCTACAGCTGTCTTTTAAACACCAGATAATAAAATGACCTGGATGAACAGCTAATTCAGAAATACAAATCTGTATATAATAGGAAATAGTAAGCGTAACAACAAATATAGTTTCCCTCTCTTAAATGCTTGGTGATCTATGAGATGAGTCTATGTCCAGGAATGGACATGAGAAGCGGTCAAGAGACAAGAAGTCATTGTTGTTTGGGAATTGATCTCAGTCTTGTACACTTTACAGAAACACTGTTTTCCAAGGTAGCAATTGAGCAAAACATATGAATGCCTCAGTGATTTAACAAAACTTGCGTGAGTAAGTGCAAGCAGGGAACAGTCAGCTTATTCTAAGAATTCTGTACATCACACATCTGGAAACAACATTTTGACAGTTTCAAAATTTACAGCTAAACAAGTTAGCTAGCTCTCTTCCTGTTATAGAACAGGGGCTGTCGTGTCTAGGTCAGACCAGCACAGGTTACTGTAGGCAACACTTGTAAAATCTTAATCGGAATGGCCTGAAATATTCTTGTAAAAATTCAAGACTAAATCAGAAATATCTGGAAACACATACATTTTTCCACTCCATATTTGTAATAAAACAATTGTATACATAAAAAAGGAAAATAATACAATGCATAGAATCTTATTTGATGAAATAGATTGGTGATATTTTTAATATTGTTCTAATGATTTTCTTAGTATAGTACAGAGTACCTAAACTGTGTGGAAATACTATTACATTAAAAAACAAACAAACAAACAAACAAACCAAAACAAACATACAAAAAAAAAACCCAACAAATTTTAAAAAGTCAATTAAACAAACGCAAAGCAAAAAGAAGCAACAGTCACACTCATCACAAGATGCATCTCAAAATTGAGAAAATATTTAAGATTCCCTCTAGCTCATGAAAAACTGCTAAGGAAAATGTCTATCCATTGATTTAATGCTGCATATATATATGACCAGGCTATAGGTTAATTTATGATCAAAACCGCTGTAAAACTGTTAAACAATAGATGATGAGAGGAAAGATTGACTTAAGACTGACACTTTCTGATGCTAGTGCAATGTTGTTAAAAGAATAAAAAAAAGGCCTTGATTTCCAGCACCAGTATCTTCCCCTCCCCAAGATGTTTTAAACTACCTGTCTTCCTTTTCTTCCCTCCTTCCCTCAAACTAATTTTGACTGTTTAGCTACTAAGTGAAGGTCAGATTGTGGGTTTTTTCTTCCCTGAAGTCCCCAGATTTCTGACTGGTAGACCATGCTCCCCATTAATGTACAACATAGACAGTATATGAAATTGTCCATTCTTGTGAGCACCTTGCATTTCCTCCTCATATTTCTCTTACCATCCACACACAGTTTTCAAAACATGCCAATGTACAACCTAAGTGAATCCAGCTGGAATGTGGCATTATGATTTGCAAGGTTTTTTACTTATTTCAGAATTTTGGTTTTGTAAAACTTCACCCAGACTCATATATGCCTTTAGTAATATCAGTATAAAACTCAGGAAAATCTGTTAAAAGTATTTTTTTTTATTGTAATCTGTTCCACATGACTTCATAAAAAATATTCAGTAGTTTCTTAAATTTTTGCTTTTTCTTTTTATTTCTCCATCTCTTAGTTTCTTGCACATATTTTGTTCCTCACACTTGACACATTATCCTTCAGATTCCCTGACTCCCCAATTATTTTCCAAAATCCATTGCTCACCAAAAGTATCTACAGACAAAACCCGCACTCTCAAAATGTAATGTAAGATACCATACTCCTATGTATCTATACCTAATATCTAATTTTTCTCGTGAATAACTTCTAAAGTGAATAGTTAGGAAAGAAGTTTTTAAGGCATGCTTCAGAACTGCACTCATTGAACTTACTGTTCTAAAAGAATAATATATAAATAGTAACAGTAAAATATTAGTTTTTTTTTTCTCCTCATTCAGATTAAGCAAACATATATAGTGGGAGAACACAAAATTTTATAAAGTCCTATATACTTATACTACTTAGAAATGCTATTTATTTATTGGAACAAGACAACCAGTATGATCTTTGCAACACCACAGATAATTTTTTTTTGTCTTCTTAAAGTGGAAGGGTACATAAGATTTGACTGCAAGTGTTCAACATGCTCCTTTGAGTATTCTTCCTCTCCAGTAAGCCATTGTGTTTAGTGATTTCAATGTGCCTGATTCTTCTATGTGAGGCATAAAATAGAATGGGATATATAAATTAATGAATATATTTGTGACAAGAACTGTGTGCATTGCTTATAAGCCTTCTGTTAAAATCATTACTACAGAAACACTTTCACATTACTGTGATTGAATAGCTGTTTTGCTTTGTGAAAACACTGGTCTAATCAGGTTGCTTAGTGTGTAAGAGCATATTTTACATCCAGCAATAGGCACAGGAGCAGGCCATTCCCATATGCCAAAAGATGAGCGAGTTGGGGAGAATGCCAGCATGGCTGAAAGAAAAGTTTGGCTGGAACTCAGGGAAAAAAGGAGAGTTTGTGAGCTTTGTAAGAAGCAGGGGCAGGCAAATCTGCAGAACTGTAAGAAAGTCATGAGATTATGCTGGGCTAAGATCAGAGAGGTGAAAACCCAGCTAGAACTTAGGCTGTCCACTGCCGTAAAAGTTAACAAAAACTGTTTTTACAAATACATTAGAAACAAAAAGAGGGCTCAGGATACCCTGCATCCTTTATTGGATGCGGGGGAGAACACTGCCACAAAGGATGAGGAAAAGGCTGAGGTACCTAATGCTTGCTTTGCCTCAGTGTTTAATAGCAAGACCAGCTTCCCTCTGGGTACTCAGCCCCCTGAGCTGGAAGACAGGGATGAGGAGGAGCAGAATGCGGTCCTGACAGTCCAGGAGGAAACAGTTAGTGACCTGCTGCTCCACTTAGGTATGCACAGGTCTATGGGACTGGAGGGGATCCACCAGAGGGAACTGGCAGAAGAGCTTGCCAATCTGCCCTCCACCATGTATCAACAGTCCTGGCAAACCAGGGAGGTCCCGGAAGACTGGAGGTTAGCCAGCGTGACACCCATGTACAAGAAGGGCAGTAGGAGGATCTGGGGAACTATAGATCTGTCAGCCTGACCTCACTGCTGGGGAAGGTTCTGGAGCAGATCATCCTGAGCACCATCACAGAGCACGTGCAGGACAACCGGGGGATCTAGCCCAGCTGGCATGTGGTTTTGAAAGGCAGGTCCTGCTTGATGAACCTGATCTCCTTCTACAAGATGACCAACCTAGTGGATGAGGGAAAGCCTATGGATGTTGTCTACTTGGATGTTAGTAAAGCCTTTGATATCATCTCCCACAGCATTCTTCTGGAGAAACTGGCTCCTCATGGCTTGGAGAGGTGTACTTTACGCTGGGTTATAAGCTGTCTGGACAGCTGAGCCCAAAGAGTGGCGGTGAATGATGTTACACTCAGCTGGTGTCTGACCATAAGTGGTGTTCCCCAGGGCTCAGGACTGGGGCCAGTTCTTTCTAATATCTTTGTTGATGATCTGGATGACAAGATTGAGTGCACCCTCAGCAAGTTTTCAAATGACACCAAGCTGGGGGTGGGAATGTTGACCTGCTGCAGGGCAGGCAGGCTCTGCAGAGGGATCTGGACAGGCTGCACCGATGGGCTGAGGCCAATTGTATGAGGTTCAACAGGGCTCAGTGCCGGGTCCTGCCCTTGGGTCACAGCAGCCCCACACAGCGCTACAGGCTGGGGCAGAGCGGCTGGAAAGGGCCTGGTGGGAAAGGGCCTGGGGGTGCTCGTCCACAGCCGGCTGAGCGTGAGCCAGCAGTGTGCCCAGGTGGCCAAGGCGGCCAGCAGCACCCTGGCTGGTACCAGACACAGTGTGGCCAGCAGGACCAGGGCAGCGATGGTCCCCCTGTCCTGGGCACTGGTGAGGCCGCACCTCGAACGCTGTGTTCAGGTTTGGGCCCCTCACTGCAAGAGGGACGCTGAGGTGCTGCAGCATGGCCAGAGCGGGCAGCGAGGCTGGTGCAGGGTCTGGAGCACAAGTCTGATGGGGAGCGGCTGAGGGAACTGGGGTGGTTTAGCAAGAGAAGAGGAGTCTCGGGGGTGACCTTATTGATCCCTATAACTACCTGAAAGGAGGCTGTAGGCAGGTGGGTGTGGGTCTCTTCTCCCAGATAGCAAGCAACAGGACAAGAGGAAACAGCCTCAAGTTACACCAGGGGAGGTTTAGATTGGATATGAGGGGAAAAATTCTTCACTGGAAGGATGGTGATGCATTGGAACAGGCTGCCCAGGGAAGTGCTGGAATCACCATCCCTGGAAGTGTTTATAAAACACATAGATGTGGTGCTTAGTGACATGGTTTAGTGGCGGACCTGGCAGTCCTAGGTTGAAGGTAGGACTTGATCTCAAGTGTCTTTTCTAACCTAAAGGATTCTGTGATTCTATAACAAAATCTAGGTATGGCTGTTTAAACTTATTTGAAACGGAGCTTGCCAGACCACTCTTTTAATCTATTGGAATTCACAGTTCATGGAAAGTGGGTTTGTGTTTGGACAAGGTCTTCATTTTCACCTTCTCTGCTATTTCCTGAGGAAAATGAACAGTTTTGCTGGGATGTAAGTCAATTGTGGGTTTGTTCAGTGACAGCTTTCTACACCAAGTAAACATCTATATGTATGCATTTCTTTTGAAGAGTTAATGGTAGATTCATTCCCAGTGAGCAGCTTTTCTTTGTTTTCTATTTTAAAGATACATAATGCTCACTGAAAGCAGTCAGCAACAGTGTATACTGAAGCCTGACATTTATCCCACAAAATTATACAAAAGTCAAGGTACCTGCCACTATTAAAGACAGTTCTTCAAAGACCTCTGGGTGAAAAAGGCAAGGCAAAGAGGATTTTATGCAAAATTCTTTTGACAATACTATTAATTATGCCTGATGGAGGGTGAAACAGTATTTCCTTACTCATTTAGTCTTTGATGCAGAAAAGTATCTAAGCATTAATTGAGCTCTATCAGAGCATGACATGTCACTTCCCCTGGTGATTTGACTGAGAATGATCTATCAAAAAAGTATCAGTTCAATACATATTACTAAAAATTTCTTGTAGTATAATATAGAAAGTGGTATGTTAAGAACTGGACAAAAGAAATGAAGTACAAATCTGCTAAGCATTTGCAATAATCAAGAAGTTTTCATAGAGTTGCTTTTCAGGCATGCGTGAATGTCCAGTTCCGACGCTAATTTTGATTTTCAGTGGTCCTACATTCAGATTTGCTACACATAACATACTGCCTGCTGTTCTTATCAGGCTTAACTGGGTCCAGTGCTCGCAAGATGTCCCATTGTCAGTGGTAAGCTGAATGACCTAATGTAACTTTTTCTAAATATATGTATAGCCTTATCAAAGGAATACAAGGTCATAATCAAATAACGGTTCTCGTTAGTTTATAGTCCTGGACACTCAGGTTTTCCTTTGAGCCTAGCATAATCTGTTCACTCTGAAAAAGCATTTGGAACTGTTCTGGTGTTTTGCACCATTTAAAGTGTTTACAAAAGATTCTTCTTTCAGTTTTATCTCTTTCTGTTCATGAACCTTCAATTAATGATTTAATTAACAAAAAAGTTAATTATTTAATAAATGAAATACCAATACCCTGTTTCTGTCAGCTCCAGTGTAAAGTTGAGGTCAGAACCGATACCAAAATCTCCACATTGCCTTTATACCTTTAACAAGAAAGCACCAACCCACGAAACAAAGGAATTTCTATTGAGAAATTCTTCTTTCTGTTGCCCTGGGCTTAGTCAGATTCTCTTCTGCTGCCACAGATTAAAAAGTAAATTTCATGACACACTGATAAAGCATCAGAATTGGATGCTATATTTTTCATCAAGATATATTTTTACACTAGTATATTATACTTAATCATATATTTAATCATGCAGAATTAGGAAAAGGCTACTGATGGGATGAAACAAGAGAACAAAGTTAGTTTGGACTAAAACTTTCCATGTATATGTAAATTTCCTAGTTTTATTTTAAAGTCCACAGTATCAACACCTACACAGCTTATTGTTCCTTTTCTTATTTATACAGCAATTTCTTCTTTATTCACCATTTTTCTACATGCAAAATCGCTAAAATAAGAGAATTCATCACTTCTGATGACCAAATAAAATTCTGCATTAACCTCCAAACACTGCATGAATGTATAGTCTAGACTGAAAATTTAACAACATTGCTATAAAACTATTCCCACTAGATGTTCATCCATACAAACATAAACATGATACAGAGGGGTGTCCATGCAATGAATTAAGAAGCTACACATTTAATGAATCTTTGTCATAAGGCTTCAGCAGGTCACAAGAAATTTGCCCTTAAACCTGTCATCAGCTACTAAGCAGACTGATAGAGAACTGTAGTAAACAGTAAGTCAGAATTTATTAGTTTTAGTGGTCAGTAAATCCATGCAAGCTTTTAGTGCTGAAAATAGGCTGAAACTGTCAATAGGACTCCTTGTTCTTTTATAGTCTAAATATTAAGTTTAAAATTATCTGAGCTGTTAAATCCTACTATTTTTCCATTAGAGTTTGGTTCCTAAACTATTTTTTAAAATGGGACATAGGTCCTATTTTTTATGCAATTGCAGTGTGAACGGAGTTAAGCATACGATGTAACAAAAGCGAAGAAGGAAGAGAAACAAAAGGATTTTATATTTAACTTCTGAAAACAAAAAGAAACTTTCCAAAAACAGCACAGTACTAGTTCACTGTTCAACTTAGCTCATCCGGATGCTTGCCTCTAATACTGAAATGCTATGCAAAACTACAGAAAAAGAGTCACAAATTCAATACAAGAGTTGTATGAGAATAAGGGAATCAGGTTTGATCTGCCTGGAAGAAATGTCCCAGTTCTTTTACCAGGAATATGCCCTGGAAATTCAAAATATACTTTCTGAAAGTTTATCACATCATAATATACATTACTTTTCCCTGAAATATTTAAAGCTACTAGAAGTTAGTAATGCTTTCTTTAGTTTCTGTCCTTGAGAAGAGTTCAGGACTAACTCCTGACTAAGCTCTAAAACAAAGATATCACTATGCTGAACATAAGTATTACCTATACCTCATTCAAACTGTTTCCTTGTATTTCCCTGGGCAATAAAAGCCATATTATTTGATATGCCAAATATTTATAAAGTATTAAGCACCATATGTTAAATCTAAAGAAAAGTAAAACCTTGAGAAACATACATTTCAAGGCTTTAGAATGTCTTACCTGGCAAAAAAATCTCACGGAGAAGGGTAAAATATCTTTTAGTTCCCCAGAAAATCAACAAGAATAATTAATTTGCTCTGATTAAATAAAAGTATTACCCCACAAGGTTTTTTTCTTTCAAATTACAATTATAAAGAAGCTAGCTAGATTTTCAAGCCTCTTTTATTATTTTTTCCCCCTCAAATAAAAGAACTGCTAGGTTTTTCTTTCTTTAATGAGCATAGTTTAAGACAATGTTGCAAAACAGTCATGCTGTTGCTAGTAGTAGCATTTGAAATAGGTAAGTATAATAATCATCATTACTGAAAATAAAAGATTAAGTGGTCTAGTGAAAAAATCCAAAAAGTTTCAATGAATGAATGAGGAAAAAGAGAAACAAGAAAGCAAAAAAACCAAAATGGTAAAACATATTTTCATTTTTAATATAAATACTTATGATAAGTTTTAGGGAAATACTAGTAACCAGTAAAACTTGTTGTGAATTTCCAGCCATTTGTACTATGAGATTTTTAACACAAAAGCTACTGCTGAGACATAGCATTAAATGATTAAAGGACTAGCTTGAAAAAAGGCTCCATACATTCATAAATTAGATGAATCATTAAGCACATTGGGAAAATATGAATGGTGGTTAGAGAGAATACAATTCTTTATTTACAGTTTTATGTTTATATTTGCTTGTGCATGTTTACAGGCAAGAACTCAAAAAACCCTAAACCTTTCCTTCTTCATCTTATTCAGTCAACCATGTGGCATGTGTTGCTTTGGTGAAATATTTGCACTAAACAAACTGTAACTACAAACCATGCAGTGATGGATAGCACTGTCTTTCTGTGGAAACATTTTTCCTTTTCTTCTAAATCCAGAAATTCTAACACACTTTCACCCATCCTACTGAATTACGGAATAACTGGATTAATTTGGAATTGCAGTAATATTAAGGCAGTCACTAATTTTGCGTGGAAAATAAATAAATAAATCCTACAAAGGCTTGACACTCTCCCAGCTCCTGAAATAATTTATTATTGAAAACAAATTATGGTCTGTCGAACTGATTTGCATTACGATGTGTTGTGGATGTGAAGCAGATATAAATTCTAGACTTTGGGAAATAAATGCATGATGTACTGTGTAGCTTCATGTCATGAAATGAAGTCACACATTATTACTGGATGAAGCTTTATTTCCCTCTGCTATTTTTTAAACTCTTATCTGAGCAAAACTTGTTCAGGATAGGACCCTGATCCAGGTAGATTATAGAATCATAGAATATGTCATGTTGGAAGGGACCAATAAGCATCATCAAGTCCAACTCCCCAGTCTTTGCAGGACTATTAAAACTAAACCTTATGACTAAAAGCATCATCCAGATGTTCATTGATCCTACTGAATTCCTCAGAGACTGCACCAGAACTTTTAGTCTAAGAGGAATATGAACAGGAAACACATTACCAATATAAAATTTATATCTACTGTACCCAACTCAGACAGATGTTGCAAAAATAAGCAGCAGAAGACAGTCATTACAGCTATGGCTCAAAAATGATTTTACAGTCCACAACCAATGCAGAAGAGGACTGGAACACAAGAGCCAAATTACTTGTCTAAGGTTGAACAACATATAAAGGTTGGTAGGAGAAATAAAACCATTCAGTCTGAAGCTTTTTCTGGATCATGATCCAACCTAGATGTATTCTTCTGTGCAGCACTTCAAATATCACCTAGTTCAGTCAGGGAGTCTGACAGTAGCAAATAGTACAGATGAGCAGTATTTTAACATTGCAGAGCAAAATACACCCTGCACAGAGCTCAAATAACTATAGAAAAGGTTTTTTTCTACATAAAGCTATTCAAAGAAAAACAATGGCACTGAACACTCACATCACATGCCCCATAACTCAGTGTGTAAGATGCACTGTTCACCAAAATTATGTCATTTCAGTTAACTTTGTGCTTTTTTAGCATCCTTACATGCACTAGAATCACAAAAAAAGGAAGGAAAATCATGGCTGTAGCATAAGAACAGAGAGAGAGAGTACACAGGCTTCCCCTTGTTAATGTTTTCTACTTAGCTATAACACAGATTTCTCGTAGATCTGATCAGGGAGAATTTGTTACAATAGCAGGTTTCTGCTTAACAGAAAAATGTGTTTCTATTGAAATTACTCTCCAGTCAACATTTAATATTTCCTTCAAAACCTTGTAGTCATTTCAGTTTGTCTCCAATAACTGTATGAGGCATTTTACACCTGAGGTAAAATCAGAAATATTTTTGTTTTCCCTGTCCTTATCTTCCAATGCTTTTTCCTTTACCTGGGCTTAGCAGAATTTTGTGGTTCTCAGGTTTTGTCTAACTTGGCAACAAATCCATCACCAATTGACTACATCTCGTAAGCTTCAGTGGTGCTGAATTAGAATCAGTCCTGAAAATGACAGAAAAAATATACTTGAACTGTAAAGGGAAATCTGGCATATTCTGCATTGCAGCTGCATCCTGGCCTACTGACTGGTAACTGGCCTAGCATTTGCCCACGCTAGGTAGCTCAGAAAACCTTTGCAGCCCTGAACAAAGTTTCCCCACTTGAACTCCATTCTGAGGCATGACTCCAGACAGATTAGTTAGCCAGCACTGACATTACAATATGAATATCACTTACAACCCTCTATATTCTTTAACAATTTTGGGGGTCTTTGATCATTTTTAAGGACAATAATTCAACAGAGCTTTGGCCAAGTATGTGCCCTTCTTATGATACATATGGCCAACAATGTTTAAATGTCTCCATTAATGAAACAGATTTCAGATCAACACCTTTGTCTAATCTGTTATCACATTAAAACTGTTTGCTCTTTGGAGAAGGAATTCTCTTTAGACTACCTATGGATAGAATATCTGTCCCCTGCCCAGACAAAAGGGCCATTCAAACTAGTATTGTGTCTCTGGCAGTGACCAATACAGGATCCTTAGGGGACAGCTGAGAGCGGGTCAGATGAAGCATGCAGTCATACTTTCCCAAAATACTACCCTGCATTTAAGGGTTTTTTATAACAGAGCCATCTCCCGTTTTTCCACACGGAGATAGCTGGCAAAGAACATTGCCTGAAAATTCTCAGAACACACATAATCACTGCTCAGAAAATACGTTTCTAAATAATGGACATCAGAAAATTACTGTGAGCTGACAAAGCTGTTTCTTCAATTTAAGAACTGCCTTAGTATCAGTCTAGTGAGAGAGAATCATGGACTTATCCTATTGTATGTAAAGGTATAGCATATGTTGTACATGATATATTTTAAATATTATTATTAGGTAGATGATTAATTTACAAAACCTGATTTAGAGCCCTCTTGAATCAAAATATACACAAGACCATGTACATGCCCTCTTATTTGCATTCATATTCATTCAGTGGCCTGACATTTGAATTTAAATATGTATTCAAATTTTGAAATAGTCTGATTTTATAACAGCATGAAATCCATGAAAATACAAATGATGAGTGCACCCTCATGCATTAATTAACATTAAGTTAACCTGCCAAGTGGTAAAATGTCAATTTCCACTGACTACATGAGGGATAAGCTGGACCCTTAGGCCAGAAATATGCTCTGTCCAGTAGACTATAAAATAAATAAATAAAAAGGTCAGTTGCATCATTCTGAAGGGATCCAAGTACACATCATTAGCTGCATGTTTGCTGGCTGTTAGTGTGTGAGTGATTGGGAAAGCATAAGCACATAGGCAAGTAGGAAGAGACTGTAAAGTACATATTAGCAGAAATACTTAGCATGAGACAAGAACAGTAAAAAAGAGCTTTTCTGCTATCCACTATGTGTATCAGAAATACCATGTGCTGCCACAAAAGCTGTTTTCTAAGGCTATTAATGAACAAAATAATAAATTGTATCTAAGATGCAGTATTAATTTAACATGGAAAGAGCTCCTAGCACATTTATCATATAATTTACCAGTGCAGTAACAATACTATAGTAAACATTCTAATTGGTACATGTACTGAGTGTATGACAGTGCACAGTGCTGGTGGCATGAAATAAGGACTGCTGATGAAGCCCATTCCTTTCAGTGAACTGCAAAATAAACCACTCTTTCTGATTTACTCTCTCATGTGAATGAACTTGACAGCATAATTCTAGAATCTATTTTAGCCTTTGTTTGGTCAATTAGAAAAAACAAAAACAAAAACAAAAACAAAGGTAACATGAAATTTAAGTTAGTTACATGGAGGGCTGTCAAGCAATCCATTACAGTGTTTTGACTTACCTTTGGAAACAATGCAGCAACAGATCTTTTTTTTAAAAAATCTTCAACACATTGCAATTTTTGAGCTACAATAAATGCAGGAAAACATTTTTTAGTCCTTTAGGAATTCTCAGCAAGCACTGTGAAAGGCTAGTAACAAAATTAGTAATTTTTCCTGTGCTGTCTTCCACAAAAATAAAATACACTTAATTTAGTTGCTCACTGTGAAAGACACAAGTCATAATTGCTAATGAGCGTACTACAGAGGAAGAAAGGACTTCACGCCCAAGAGGCATGCAATATCTTCTAAAAATTATGGGTGAAGATGTGACCATACAATCTGTTTTAAAAGGGACGGTTAATTGTTGCCTTCCTCAAAAGGGTTAAGAGTTTCTGATTAGCTTTTGGGTCATGTATCACACTTGGAGTGCCTAAGCTTAAGGACACACTTCATTGAACTCCATCTAGCAAGCTTCATGCTTATGAAGGTGTTCCTCTTGATTGCTTTTCATCTGGGCTGCAGAACGATTTGGTTGGAGGCTGACATTGATTAAGTGCAAGAGAGCCATGTTTTACTGTGACAGCTGCTAGGCTTCTGTCAACAAATCAGTGGGGCTTTTTCCCTTTTTTTCCTGTGCCTTTTTTTTATCCCACCCCACCCCCAGTCTTCTTAGCTCTCCTGTTAGCATCCTGCTGTTACTGGAGATGAAAAACATTTTTATAGCTGTCTTGTGACGGAACATTTTCTGATTTACCAATCATAAAATGTTTGTCTGACAGGAATGAGGGTCTCTGTCACTGGATTGTTCAGGATATAGAGAATACACAGGAGGAAAGAGTATACAGTACTGGAATATATGTTCTAAAAATAAATCTGCTCTTTTCTGCACAGACTGAAGCATGAGTATCAACAGTGTCTGTGTAAACAGTACAGCATTATATTATCTTACTAAGTAGTGCCTTTTTGAGCTGTGAAACTTGGCTTTGATGAAATTATGTGGAGGAAAGCTGCTTACTGTTCTTTTTTAAAGTACTTAAAATCAAGCAATCTGTATTTCTGGACACAAAGTTTTGTAAATAACAGTCAACTAACAAAGTCTCATTTTGTTTCTGTTAATTTTACACATTTATGTTTTATGTATTTGTTTCACATCAAATATCTCATCAAAAATTTTCTACATGACCTCACATTCCCACCGTTTTTTAAGTATGTTTTCCAGATTTATTTTGGCAACAGGGCAGAATTTTAATTTTAATTTTCTTACTTTTTTCCAAATTTATTTTAAGAAAATTAAGGATTATGTTTATAGAAAAGCAGTTAAAAGGGCTTTTTATGTGCTAGTTCCATAGAAGGCAATGTTATGCACATGCGCTTAACTGTGTGTCACTACTTGGTTGTTCCCTGGTCTAAAATATTAAAAATTTAGGATGTTCAAATGAAACATAACAAAGATAAACCATTACTCTGAGCTATTTTCCAATATTGTTACTAGAAAATTTTATCTAGTAACAAGAAAAGGAATTTTTTAGATTAAGTCAAAGAAACTTTCAAAATAACGATGCAACACGAAAGAAAAAAAAAAAAGAAAAAATAAGATCATAATGTAAGGGCAAAGAATTATTGTCAGGTTGAGGTTGCAGAGTAAGTAACAAGTCTCAAAACAGAGATAAAAGAGCAGCATCAAATTACTTTTGGAATGTGTTACAAACTTTGTAAAACACCATTGCATTCATGTTTCCCTTTTAAAATGTGAATGCATTGATGTAAAAGCATGATGATTCCAACAGTTTGTATGAATCACCTAAAGGCGTTAAGTTGTTCTACTGGAGCTTAGCCAGGCAACATATTTCCACATTCAGGTGGTATAAAAGCTTTCCTTGTTGGCATCCCTTATCTCCCAGTTAAGAAGATAAATTGAAGTGAACACAGAAATGCACTGTTGCATATAAAAACTGTTCCTTTAGAATTGTACTTGTAGAAGTTGCAAAGAAATATATATATATGTTATATATATATATAATATACATATACATAAAGCCTCCCCTCTGTGAAAACACTGGGAACCCAAAATAGCAAGATTTTGTTACACAGAGAATTACTCAGACAATACTTCTGGATAAAGAGGATTGCAACGCCTTCCTGTGCAAATGACGCCTCAAGAGTTGAAACATACATTTTGGAAATACAACAGGGAAGACAGCAAAACAAATGGGATGTTATGACCA
The DNA here is from genome assembly GCF_015220075.1 of Falco rusticolus. NCBI lineage: Eukaryota > Metazoa > Chordata > Aves > Falconiformes > Falconidae > Falco > Falco rusticolus. Next base: position 42,924,700 of record NC_051210.1, on the reverse strand, counting down.
ACTTGCATAAAATTTCCTCTGAAATTTCTGTCAGTACCCAGATCTTTTAATTTATACAGATTGCAGAAAAGTAGCTTCAGAAACCAACTTCTGTATGATGTGTAAATAATATACTAGTAAGACCTGCAAGCTTGATCATGCTTCAAACAGATATTATACTGAAGCATCAAAAGAAGTAGGATTACTTTTTTTTACAGAGTAAAATTATTCTTTTATAAACAGAAACACCATTTAGTTTGCATCAGGCTGGTGACCAGTCACCAACAGGGTTCCTCAGGGCTTAATTTTAGGGCCAATTGTCTTTAATGTTTTTATAAATGACCTGTATGCAGGAATCAAATGTACATTAAGGAAGGCTGTTGATGATACTAAATAGGGAGGAGCTATGGACTCCCTCAAGGGTAGAGAGTCCTTACAGAGAGATTTGGATAGACTAGAGAGCTGGGCAATCACCAATCATATGAAATTTAACAAAAGCAAGTGCAGGATTTGCTACCTGGGACTGGGTCATCCTTGGTCATACATACACACTGTGGCTGGAAAGCAGCGTGACAGAAAGAGATCTAGGGGTTTGGGTTGATGGCAAGTTGAATATGAGTCAACAGTGTGCCCTGGCAACCGAAAGGGCCAGCTGTGTCCTGGGGTGCATCAAACACAGCACAGCCAGCCGGTCGAGGGAGGTGGTTGTCCCATTCTACACTGCCCTTCTCAAGTACTGTGTGCAGTTGTGGGCACCCCAATATAAGAAGGATATCAAACATTAGAGTGTGTTCAGAGGAAGGCGACCAATATGGTGAAAGTCCTTGAGAGCAACACTTAATGAGGTGTGGCTGAGATCACTTGGTTTGTTCAGCTTGGAGAAGAGAAGGCTGAGGGGTGACCTCATGGTAGTCTACAGCTTCCTTAAGGCAGGCAGTGGAGGGAGAGGTGCCTCTCTCTAGTGATCAGCAGTAGGACGTGATGAAATGGAATGAAACTGCATCAGGGGAAGTTCATACTGGACTTTTACAAAAGCTTCTTCACCAAGAGGGTGGTTGGTCATTGGAACGGGCTCCTCAGGGGAGTGGTCATGGCACGAAACCTGTCACAGTGCAAGGAAAATCTGGATGACACTCTGAGTCTTATGATTTAATTTTAGGTAGTCCTGTGAGGAGCACTGAGTTGGACTCAATGATCCTTCTGTGTCTCTTCCAGCTTGAGATATTCTATGAATCTATGATTATATGCAAGAAATACTACTTGCAAACATTCATTTCTTATCTTAAGTCAATTAGAAAAGAATATAGTGAAAAATGCTGTTGACAACACAATCACATCTTCACATTTTCCTTGCAAAACTTCCAACCTTTACCTGAGTAGCTGCTGTCTTCTCCTACCAAATGTAAAAAAAATATGTACTGGAAAAGGAAGGGAATATTTATTAAAAAAAATTAAGGACTTTGAAATTATAGACACTTCTAGATATTTAGCAAAATACAACTACTCACATATTGCATACACAGTTTCCAGCATTTCATTGTGTTTTAGATTTAAAAATTAGGGTTCTGTTTTGCAGATAAATTTTAAGGGTATTAAATACATCTAAGTTATGTAAAGATTTACAAAAACTTCCAAACTGCTGAACAGTATGAACAAGTAAAAACGCCACGTTATCTCAGTGGAATTTTACTTCAGACGCTTACTGATGAATATTTTGGCATCAGCTTTCTTATTTATGATATGTAAGGAAGGACAGGAAGGATCTTAGATCTGTCTGATAAACAGTGAAAACAGTTTGTTCCAATACTTCCTGTAGAAAGCACTGTGAGAGATTGTTTTTTCTCTAATTAAGAAAAGTTACATGTGTGAAGCCTTTGTGAAACTACACAGACCTCTCTGGCTATCAAGACCAAAAATAATTTTCATTATTCTTTACCAGATTTCCATTCAAATATATATACTAACTATTACCAAAACCTTCTGGTCGGTGACAAAACAAAGAATTTTTTTTTTAAAAAAAGACAACAACAACTCCCCCAAAGCCACCTAAAAATTATTAAAAAAACCCCTCCACCATGGTCAAATGGGAAAAATGTTCTTCTTTATACATTTACCAATATTTTCATAGCAAATGTTAGGCTACTCACATGTTCAAATGAGAATGATTTTCCATTGTGACCACTTTCTGGAAAGTACTTCAAGTCAAAAAGAAAAAGAAGGAAACTATGTTTATGATGCAAATTATTCTAGATACTATTATCTCATCATTAATATTTCAGCTGAAACACAGCTAAGGATGACTGGAACCTTAAAAAGGTTTAAATAACATGACAATTTTAAAAGGTCTTTGATTCTAAGGGTATATCTGTACTGCTTGTAAGCAACATTTAGAGACAGATTAATTTTCTGATGAAATTTAAGCTTTAAAAAACTGTTCAAAAAGCTGAGGATGGTAATTCAGCTTCTCTTCTCCCTGCTTTGAGATCTACAAGAACTCTTCTGTTAGGCCGTATGCAGTCAACAAGGGACATGAAAATAGTGCATTAGAAATAAAAAAAAAAAAAAGCGAAACAACAGTTGTGGTTTTAGCTGTGGGGGTGTAGGGATCTTTCAGCAAAATCACAGTGCATTTCAGGGAAGGAGTAGAAAATAGAAATGATATTTCAATTGCCAAGCCTCTTCTGCCTATTTATGATGTTCATTCTGCCTTTTAGGCTTCCAGTGCCTTCAGGCAGCTAAATATTGCTATTGGACACTACTGTTGTGATGACCTACAGAACTCAAGTAGTCTGTAGTACTATGGGAATGCTGTGTTGCCATCACCAGTTTACCTGAATTTCCCAGAGCTCAAAGCAGATACAGCAAAGCAAAGTTTTTGATGCCTGCTTCAGCACCAGGGTACCTCACACTCCAGGAACTGATGATCCTCTGCCCCTGACCCTATTATACTACAGCATCTTCAGAAGTGCTCCGTTCCTCACATTACATCTGCCATTTACCTTTTATCTTCCCTGGTCTGAATTTTTATAGGAACTAATTGAAGACCTATGGTTAATCCAGTAGTTTGGCTTCTCATTTAGGGTATGAAATACCTCTTGTTCAGACTAAAGATATAAATCTATCTCAGTCACATCTCAGGTGACCACTGCGATAAATGACATGAAGAAGCAGTGCTACAATTTCCTCAGTTTGGGTTTTGTAAATGACTCCTGAATTCCCCTAAGAATGTAGCTTGAAAGCATTCACTTTAGAATTGTGCTCATGTCCTGCCAACAAAAACTTACCTACTTAGGGCATTTTAACCTTTTGGTAATAGCTATTACTTCACTGAAAATTCCTTTCTGGTGAATAACTGGAAGGGAACATTGAGAAGAATAAGTTATTTTAAACAAACAAACATCATCTGGTCTAGTTTCACTCTGTGGAGAAGCCTCTAAATTATTTTTAGCCTCAGGATGGGCTGAGAAATGTTACAGAGCACTGCTGTGCTCTGCTGTCAGTTTTTAATTTTACAGGTCTTTTGGCAAAAGCACATATTAGAGCCCAGAGCAACCATATGTTTGTATTTGCATATAAGTATATATATATATATATATATATACATGTGTATATATATGTGTAACTGTGTATATATGTATGCATGCATGCATGCATGCATGTATGTATGTATGTATGTATGTATATGTATGTATGTATTATGTATGTGTTAAAATGTAAAAAGCAGTAATTGATCAGGAGTTTTTCTCCTCAGCGGAGCAGAGCAAACATCAGGAAAACCAATAGGTCAGTTTCTTCCTATGAAAGTTGAATGGGGTTAATGATTTTATTATTTATCTATTTTGGATATAAGAAAAAGCTAAATATATTTTTTCTGTCACAGCTTCACTATTGAATCCCAGAGCCTAACCAATCCAGGTTTCTCAAACTCCACTTTATACAGACCTCTTTTCTCATTATAACACTAGTGTAAGTCTCTGCAGTAACAAATGTGTCTGTAAGTATTACTAGGGCTTTACTAAATGAAAAGAGTAATATCAGAACTTACATCCTAATTCAATTTTATTTTCACCTGCAAAACAACTTAGTTTGGATTTGTATTTTTCCAAATGCCAGATCACTGTGTAAAATCTTCCTTTCCAGAAACATAATATTTTTACTTTGAAAGAGGAATAGAGCAGGGAGTCCCACAGATTTTTTTCTAAGACTTTTGTTTTACCTGAGACCAATTACTAAAAAAGGTAATCTAGGGAAGAAAAATACTTTTTATCAAGTTCTTGATGCCTTCTTTCATTTACAAAACACTTCTGAGGACATATTCTCAGCTGCCATAAAAATCCTAGGCAGTTTGACCAAACCTTGCTTCAGTTCTATTCATTCATCTTCTGGAATGCTGAGAACAAGAGACCATGAAAGGTGAAAACTTTCTGGGTACCAAGCGCCTCATGTCCATACCAAGGCTGCCTGCAATCATACACACATGAAGACTACACAGCCAGATTAAAAACAAAAATGTACTTTTTAAAGTTTTAGTCGTACATATGTAGCACACTTTCAGAATCACTATGTTTTATGGAGGATGATCCTCCAGTATGACATCCAGAAAACAGACATTGGTCCTCAATAGTGAAGGGTAAGTCATTTAAATCAATTCAGCCTTTTAGAGCCTTCAAATATTCATTGACAAATTAGAAGTGTTTATACAAACTCTGTTTTACTGTGAGGTCTTATAAGGCATCATTAAATGTATAGATTGTAAAGGACAAGTAATGTCTAAACTGAAGAACTTTAGAAGCTTGCTTTCAAACCTGTAAATATGCCAAATTTAAGTTTAGTTTTTTTCTAAGTGTATATAGGGTCCGGGTACCTTATTTATACCAGTGAGTTACTACAGTCCCTGTCACACTCATAAATGGGCAAACACATTTGATATGATGGAATATATTTTTATTCTCAAATAGATTCAGTAACATACTGAAAAATTACTTCATTTTTTAATGCAATATTAGTAGCTGATTAAATCACAGACATATATATATATACACACACTTTCAAAAACCTTAGATACTGGTATGTTTTTCAGATTCATTGCCTTAACTGTTTCCACCTACCCTGTTATGCATTCCAGCAACTTATCCTGGGAAAAATTTTATTAATATTTCTTAAAGTTAATCATTACTAGTTCTAGTATAATCAATGTTTAGAATAGAAACCTGCACAAGATTTTGTTCTTCGTATTACTAGTCACAGAATTTTGACTATAATAAAAATCTGTTTCAGTGAATGTTTATTCCTGTCCACATTATTTTAACATTGACAGCTGAAACTAGGACAGTATTTTTCCTGTTATCTGTGTTTTCTCCAGAGCTGCCAGCACAAGCACTACCAGTTGCATTCTGTGGCTAGTTAAGACCTACAACTTTTCGCAATTCTAGCTAATGCCAGTCCAAGGTGGGACAGAGTTCGCTTGTATTAATAGTATCTTGTAACAGACCACCAAGTATGAGAAACTTAAGGAATAGTTAGTCCAATAACAGATTTACTGGAAAAAGGTAATGTCTACTTCTCTCTAAAACCTTATCATCCTAGATGATAGTAGTTACAGCAACACCAAAAACAGTCAAAGCAAGTATATTTTCTACCAGAAAAAGATTATGTTAAAACAGTATGGCACAGAAGATAGTCTTGTTGTTTGCAGCCTCCGCTAGAAACAGCAGAAGAAATAGAAGAGGAGCATACTCCTATCAGAGTCCAGCTCTTGGCTACCTAGCAGACCCAGCAGAGGAGACAGCAAATGTACTGCCTGAATCCTGTAATGAATGACTAACTCTCCAGCCTTAAAGCTTTTTTTTTGTAACACAGATATTGAGCTGGCGGATCCTGCATTAGTGCACATTTACTACTGAGACAGTTAAGGAAATCTGCTTGCAAATTCCCCCAAAAGTATCATTAACTGTTTTTCTACAGATGCTTCCACAATGCTGTAGGCAGAATTTCTTTATTTTTTCTGGTTAACAACCAGTATGTATACATCCAAAGCAGGAATATATTAAGAGAAGAAAATCAGGTGTCTAATACAAAATGTTAAACTTTCTAAGTGCAGTTTAAATGCTGTTTTCATCCTGGTGCTTAAAGAAACACGAGAGGCACTGTTTTTCTACATCACTCATGCAGACTTTTTTGCAGAAGAGTTAATAATTTTCAGCTGCATAAATATTTACTTTTTGTTTGGACCACTGTTATAAAAATAAAAAAAAAATCCTAAAGAAAAAAATAATTGAAAGAGCTTAAAAACAACATACAGCATTACATTAGTTATGTATGATTTGACATCTCTTTAGGAGAAATTAATAAAGAAAATTTCTTCCTGGTTTTATTTTTATATTTTGACCCTTATCTTTTCAAGGACTAAATACTGAACCCCAGCATTGAGGAGTAATTTAGATTTGGACTTGGATTTAAATGACTTTTCTTTCTCAAATTCAGTACAGTTTGTTGATCAGTCCATTGAACACATTATCTGAAGCTTTGATTTAAACTCATCTCCATCTTAAAGGAAGAAATAGCCAAAGATAACTGTCACAATAAACATTCAGAAACAATTTGTTCTTGTTGAGTCAGTCTATCTCTCCCCTTATCTTTGTCTCACTGAAGAGCTATTTTAAAGTTCTTATATTTTTAAATTCTGAATTTTCACCTCCAAAAACATAGATTTTTAAAAAAATATATTTTAAGAGCAATTCTGGCATGAAAACTTCAATGATGAACATGTAGAGTTTCAAAGAAACAAAGATTTGTCCTTGCTCTTCCACCTGAAGGTCTACATACATGAAGTACCATTTATCTTTGAGAAAAGATGTGTGAGGCTTCAAGCACATCCTGACCTTAACATCTGTGATCAAAGTAAGTTGTAAAATGATATGTAAGATAGATAAAACTATATGGATGATTTTCAAAATCAGATTGCTATCCACTCAGGATCTGAGATAAAAGCACCAGCCTTTCCTACCTAGACTGTTCACTGGCTTTCTGATGGCTTTCTAAGTGGCTGCTTTCATGCATACAGCTAGCTGGCATTTAAAAGGCATTAGAATTTCATCTTCAGGGTATTAGAGGTGGAAACACAGGCAATGCTACCCCCTCCCACCCCTCAAATCCTCACCAAATTTTTACCATATTTCTACTTATGAGCTTTCTCCATTTTAACTAATGAAAATCTTTAAGGCATTATGAGAATGATTACAGAATAAGTGTAGACAGAAATATTTCATTTTCCATTTTTTTCCAATTGACATATCGCAACAAAGACTGCCCACGGATCCCATAGTGAAGTTGCACAAAACAGAGGCACTTGTGTTTTGCACCTACACAAGTTTCAATATCCATTTCTGGATCAGGTCCAGCAGAGGACCAATATGATGATCAGGGGCTGCTGGATTTTTCTCTTAATTGAAGTTCAAGAGAAACACAGAAGAAGAGAAAGTATCTAGAAACCGGTATTTTAATATCTTGAGATGTCAGATGGACAGGTGGACAAGAGAGATTGCAGTGATATAGTTGGGGGTGTGAGTAATAGTATTTGTAATTTAATTCTGTAGCTCTCTACTAACTTTCGACAAGATTACACAGCTTCTTTGATTAAGTCATCTAGAAACTGAGACACATAGAAAAAGATTGGCCAGTAACTAGAATTAGACTCCTTTTAGCAGCTTCATGTCAATGCTATTTTACTTTTATCTCAAAACTTGGTCCTATTGCAAAACATCCAGAATGAAATCTTAATACCAGGTAAGTCAGAGTTCAGAATTTGAATTTATTTCTATAAAACCAGAACTTCATCTCTGGATAACAGCTGGAATGTGCCTTTAAAATTTTGAACTCTCTAACTCTTAACATCCCTAGACTTCAGTATGGTGAATAACCTTGCACTTTTCATGTTCAATGTGTTGTAACACAATTTTTCCATTTGAAAAACCTAAAATGTACTTGCTGTTATAGTGGTAAAGAACTCTATAATGTATAATGTTGAAGACATACATTTAATTAGTGCAGCAGACATGCATACTGGGTACATGAGAAAAACAATGACATTTCTGAACAGATTTGAACTGTACTATGATTTATTTTTCTTTTATCTTACCCTTAGCATACTGTGCTGGCAGGGATAGATTTAATTTTCTTCACAGTAGCTGGCATGGTGCTTTGTTTTGGATTTGATTCAGTTGCTGTTGTTAATTTTTTCCTATTGTTGATAACACAGGGATGTTTTAGCTATTGCTGAGCAGGGGTTACCCAGAGCCAGGGTCTTTTCTCACCTACTCCACCAGCGAGCAGGCTAGGGGTGCACAAGAAGTTGGGAGGGGACACGGATGGGACAGCTGGCCCCAACTGACCAAAGCGATATTCCGTACCATATGACGTCATGCTCAGTATATAAGCTGGGGGAAGAAGAAAGAGGGGGACATTTGGAGTTATGGCATTTGTCTTCCCAAGTAGCCATTACATGTGATGGAGCCCAGCTTTCCCAGAGGTGGCTGCACACCTGCCTGCCCATGGAAAGTGGTGAATGAATTCCTTGCTTTGCTTTGCTTGTGCATGTGCAGCTTTTCCTTTACTTATTAAAATATCTTTTTCTCAACCATGAGTTTTCTCACTTTTACTTTTCTGATTCTCTCTCCCATCACAACTGGTGGAGTAAGCAAGCTGCTGCCTGAGGCTTAGTTGCCGGCTGGGGTTAAAACACACCACATACTCCAATTCCAGTAGTGGTTTCTTCCTTCACAAAAATAATAGCTCTATTATAGAGGCACTGGAACTAGCACTAGTTTGGTCTTTACTTAATTTAAATGAATCTATCACATACTCATCAGTGCTGTAAAAAGTGACATATCTTACTTTACATATTTTAGTGTGTATGTCTTACATTTTTCTCCCACAAGACATTTAGTGTTATCAGAATAAAAAAGAATAGTGAGACAAAACTGTAGACAAGCTGCAAAATGAGGTTGTGGAATAGTTAAAAGCCAAGAATGGAGATACTGCTCAAGGCTAAAGAATTAATTTGGTCTTTGAAATCCAGTTATCATTGGTTCTCTCAAATAGTAAATCTTGACTAAGTGTTATGGTAACTTGTATTTTCATCTGTTATGCTTTGCCACCAGTTATGTATGTGAAAAGATGCATTTCCAAGTTCACTTAAATATTTATGCAATGATGATTCTGGATTTACATGTTGGTGAGAAATGCTTATGCTTGAATGCATGTGCGTTGAAAGGTGATTCAGCTTTTGCTGCATGCTGCAAAGTGGTGTATCTGCATCAGGTAAACAGTCATGGAAAAGTCAGGTGATAACACTATTAGGACCACCCACCATGTAATGCTGTCACATACAGAAGTAACTGCACTGCAAACCTTAATTCTCTATCAATTAACTTTACATTAACAGAAAATTCATAAACTGATAGCCTAATTCATTTGGTTATCATGATGCTGAGTTACAGTAAATCCACCGGGGATTTCATTGTGTATAAGTGTACCTTTGAGAGTTTCCTGTAACCTACAAGACTAACGAAGCCAGAGGTTCACTACAGGAATCTTGCCCAAAGAAAAGTGTTTGTTTTCATACTATATACCCAAATAGGATAAATCTGTTCTAAGGTTCTACCAAGATATGAATATATCTCATTGGTGATTCCCTGAACAAAATGCAGTGGACAATCTGGATTTTACACCAAGCAATAGTGACAAACAAAATACTTCTTTTCCTGCAGTTATTTTTATACAGTTTGGGATTTTCTTCAAACACATTACCGAGGTCAACACTGTTAATGCCAAATTGAAGGGAGGCTTGCTAAAGGTTCAGGAGCATGCAGTAAGGCAGTACAGAGGAAATACGAAACTCTGAAATCACATGTCAGTTGCAAAACCTAAAAAAATGTCAGTCCATTTTCGTTACAATATTGGTGTCCTCACGCTTCATGCACTGAAGGTCCCAAAAATTGTCATAGCATTTCCCTGCTATTTCTTCTCTATTACACAATGAATATGAAGACAAACATGACCTGAGCAAAACGAACATGACAGCTATTATTTCCCAAAGCAAAACCAAGAGATACATTTGAGAAAGTCAGGTGTACAGACAGTTTCATACCACACAACTGGAAGTAATAAGTCTGGGAACTGAAATGAAAATTGGGGTCAGCAACATTATGGAGTTATGTACAATGAACTGTTTTTGAAATATTTGTAAAATATGTTCAGAACCAATAGGCCTTTCTGAAGGAGCTGAAAAAAACATACCTCCTGCTTATACTACGTTTTTTATTAATTTGTAAGTTTGTTCATTTACTTAAAATTCTGGGTACAAAAATGAAAAAAAAGTCTACGGAAATAGAGCCATTGACTTGGCTGCTTTCTCAGTCTTTTCAGTGAAATGCTTTCTCCTAAGAAAACTATGTATGTAGAGATGTATGAAACTTGTAAACAATGTAGATTATTATTTTTTTAAACTGAATAGCACGTTGAGCTACTGAATCACCTCACTAGGTCCTGACTGTAGTTTTGTCTCACAATTTCGTTCATGGGATCTTGTATCCAATTTTCTGTGAAATAATAGATCATGTTAACAGGACCCAAAGGCAGTACAAAGATCATTCATAGTCTTTCAAATGTTTTGACTACCTGGATTTCCAGGCATATTAGTAACCTGCTTTTTATTACAGAACACAGAATTAGTACTAGAATCTTGCATTAACACATACAGACAGATTAAAGGCAAATATTTTTTTAAAAAGCTGAAAATTACCTCTTTGCAATGGAAATAAATCTCCCCAGGGATTTCACTGCTGTCATTCTATATCTTTATAGCCTTGTTATGTCTTACTCTTTAAGACATAACGCATGTAATTATTGTGATATTGGTTTTCATATTGCCTCATGCAGTTGGCTAGCACATGTGAAACGTGCTATGTCATGTTGATATCTCCACAGACTACTTTTTCTCTGGTTTATGAGATATTCTGGCATGCAAATTTGGAAATCCTGTACCGTATTCTAAGAGATACTATCAGTAGTACACATTTGTTACTTGCCTAGAAAATGAATACACCACTTACTTATGTTCCATACAATAAAATTAGAATAAATAATATAAGCAACACTCATAAAATTTATTTATCCAAGTGAAATTATAATATTTTTTTTACACAGTTATTGAAATAGAGTTATATTTGCAAATTATCTTTAACTAAATGTTTTGGGCAATTCAAGAGATTAAATTATTATACCATGTCCTCTACTTTTAAAAAGCAAGATGGAGAAAAGTTTGGCAGGTCATCCCAAATTGCTGTATCATTGTTTTCAGTTTCCCTGCAGCAGAAGAACCATGCATTAGTATTTTCAATTGTAGACAGAGAATAATAGATGTTACCTATTGCAGATCAGCATCAATGTTTTCATTATTTTGAGTTCATGACAATTTATTACACATGCATTTCTAAGACCACAACCTCCCCGGTTTTATATGCCTAGATGAAAACATGTTTTTCTGCCATTTTAGGATAATTTTAAATAAATATAAAATAACTCATAAAAAGACTGTAATATTTCTCAAAGATGTATAGAATTCATCTTGAAGAGAAACACAGCAAACAGCCAAGTGCAGTAGGCCTGGCATACGAGGCTGCATGGCCAGGCACCTGCCATTGACAAGCTCTCTTGCAGGCTTTGGAGCCTCAGGTCTTCCATGCAGAAAATTATTCCTTAGGTCGCTGCTGCAAGTTATTCCAGTTACCTCTAGACAACCAAAAGTCTGGGAATACCCTTATTCTCTGCAATGTTCTTTATTTATCCCCAGTGTTGACTGTTGGGTTACCCTGTGTAGAGCTGAATACTCACCACTCATCATCCTTTGGAGCTTTCTTTTCAACAGGCTATGACCTTCACTTGCCCTCATTGAACCTTCCAAAGTGTCAGTCTGCTCTGTTCATCCACAACCTGCTTTGCAATCTGGCTTCCCCTTGTTCTGAAAATAAACCAAATAAATTATAACATAACACCAACGTCATTTTGATCACATTGCTTGTATGTCTCACTTTTTTTTGTGCCCTGACTGTTTAGATTTTAAGTCTTTCCACCCTCTGATTAATGTATTCATATGGTACTTGGAACACAAGGCTAGCACTAACAGCTCCAAGAACTGTGTAATACAAGCAAATTAAGGAAAAAAATTATAAACATAATCTAAAAAGTATATTTGCCCATAAGTTAAATTGCTACAAGGCAGTTGCGGTGAAGGCTGTAGACTCCAAACAGTATCATCATATTGGTTAGCTCAATCCATATAAAAGTATTTAAACCATTCTTTCAGTTCCAGCTCTCTTGCCAGTGCTACTTGGAGGTCCATAGCAGACTAATTTTTCCTGTTGCCTTGTCTGAAGGGTGAATGTATCTTCCATCTTCAGACTTTACTAAATAACATTTTAAAATGTGGTAGTGTAATAACACCTCAGTAATTTGGGGCCTTAGTGAATGTTAAGAATATTGCTGAAAATCTGAAAAGCTTTTGGAAAAGAATCACCTTCTCAAAGTTGAAAAGTTCAATGAAATTTCAAGTTGAATGCTAGTGAATATTTATTCATCTGATTTGACTAGCAGGTATTGAACTTTCTTCCAGAGCGTTATTATTTTGAATCTAAGCTACAAACCAAAAAGTTGAAGCAGCAGCGCTCTGATCTCAGCTGTATATTTACCCATGCACATCTCCCTGCACAACTTGGACTTACATATGTATAGAAAAGTTATGTGTAGGTTTGGACTTGAAAGTTCTACCTTACCTGTGTGAACTGTTTTGATGGTATATTACAATGTTATTGTTACAAAATAGCAATGCATAGCATATTTCACTAGAGTTAAGTGAATTAATCATGTTTGGTAATACTAAAGTGAATATATCAAGCCTTTTTTAGTAAGTAAGTAATCCTTATTAACACCTTTGGCATGACAGAGCCTTTAGATATTAATATAAAGTGGTTCATTACATAGCACTTTACCGAATGATTTCTCAATTACCTTATGTTTCATTAGACTCATATAAGGAAAGCATAAATATTTTAAATAAAATATATATGTGTAAGTATATGTATGTGCATTGTGTATAAATACACTGATATGCATATATACTTTCCCAGCTTCTTTCAAGGCCAGTCAAGTCTAACTGAGGCCAATTCAATCTCTAAGATTCTAACTACTGTTTATATGTCTTCTGTACTTTTATTTCTTCAAGAAAATAATTAAAAGATATCCCACTTTATATAAAATGTTCTCTTGCTGTTTTCACAGATCATCAGACACTGAGCAACTCCTGATCTTCCCCATCTAAGTGAATCATTAGCACTTCAAGTAATTCTTGCTGAAAGGACCATACAGCATATACCTTTCATGGTGTATGCTCCAAAGCTGTTCATAGAATGCATTTTAGAAAGTTATACTGACACTAACTATTTTGCTTATGTACAGGAAAATATTTTGATTCAGAATTCTACAAAACATCCACTCTAGGTTTTTTAACTCATTTAATTAGTTAACTCACTAAATACTGCATACAAATAGAGATGTGTTCAAATGACATGTTGTTCTTATTTATAAAATAACTGACTCTTATCAGTCAGTACTTTTACAACAAATGGAAGCTCATACTATTACTTTTATCAGTAGCAACAAACAAAAAACTTCCAGTGAAACTATTATTTAAAGTTAAAGCCAGATTTCTCCAGGAAGCTTTCCCAATAATTCCTTTAGAAAAGTCAAGGAAAAAAAACATGGATTGCACTACAAGAACTCTTTGAAATTTTTGTTGTAAGTAACACTTATGATAATACCTTGGGCCAGCAGCATTTCCTCACTAATGATTAAGTAAATTCAGTAATAGTCCCGCAGCAAACTGTGGTTGCTTGAAGAATAATAATTTCAGTCATATCGACCTATTCAGTTATACGTTGGGCCCCTTTGGTGTATAATGGACAACAGACCAGGTTCCTTCTACTTTTCTAGCTATCCACTAATATTGTCCAGGCATCAGAATGCTAGAATGCTTTTTTCTTCCCGTCACTTTTTTTTTTTTTTTTAACTTAGGCTGATTAAATCTGACTAACAGCTGGAAAAAGTCATAAAACATCCCCTTGTGAAAGAAATTCAACAAGCACTTTTCCACTTTGGCTTGTGCATCCTGTATATCCTGCCTTCTCCTTGCACACTCACAAATGCAATGACACTACAAGAACTATCTGCAGTATTTCCAGGAGGAGAATGGTGCAACTCTCGGCCACCACACCAGAGATAACAGCAAGAAAACATTGCTCTTCTAGGCCTGCTGGCAAAAGCCTCACATTTCTCCAAGAACAGTGACATGGCCACTTTCAGAGGGGCAGAGATGCTATTGCTGCAGAGTAATTTCCCTGCCACAGGCAGAAATAGATGTGGACATCTGTCTTTTTATTTATCCCAGTAATTCACAGGCATTTTTTTGGAGGAGTAGGACCTACTGCAGGTTTTGCCCCTTTAAATATACAAAATCTTCTACTGAAGTATTGTTTGTGATTCCCAGAAATAACATGTTTAGAAGTATATTTTCCATTGTAACTGTTCCATGGACCACTGGCTATCCTTAGCTGTGTTTCTAATGTTCCCCATGGGTTTAGAAAATTTCACCAAATCAGCTGCACTCCTAATCCATTTTCAAGCTTGTCTTTGTGACTGCATGGGCTGGGTTCTGACACAATTGCATGATTCCTAAAAGAAAGTCTACAGAAATGTCTGTAGTGTGCACACACAGTCTAGTCCTAGCTACTACAGAAACTCACCATAAATGGTTATGACAAAATTACTGGCTTGTAATCTTTGTTCCATAAATATACCATCATTTCTGTCTTTCAAAATATGCCACATAGACTGCTGAGAAAAAAGGAACCAGTGTTTGATAAGGAGCGCTCTGTTTTCTAGTATCGACATCATTCCTCTATGGACAAACAGCCACAATTACCACTTTGCTGGTTCTGGCTTGAGTGGGAACAGAATTTCCAACTATAAAACAAATGCCAAAATCATGAACTACATGAAACTGAATTTACCAGAAAACCATCAAAAGCACAGGGAGGATACAAGCTGCAACAGGGTACTACTGCCTGTGGACCCTTTGGAGAGAAGGCAGATCCCATACTGCAATGACACCAGTTGTGGAAAAGTCCATGTTATTACTCCATAGGTATGTGTGTCTTATTTAAATAGTCCTAGTCTCTTCTAGAGGAGAATTTTTCATGTTTACTTCCCCTGACCAAGTGGCAACAGAGTACAAAATATAACTGCAAATATCACTCCCACGATCATCACAAAGGTGAAGTTACGGCCTCAAGGCTTGCTTTTAACCATAATGCAGGTAGAAGCACAGTGAAGTATCCTGATGGGGCCATGCTTTCAGGATCCAGCAACTAAAGCTGCATTTTTAGAAAGTCATTGTCGTTTAAGAAGCATGTGAAGCTTTTTGCTTACAAGATACAAGCTGCAGTGCTAGTTAGGACAGTTCTGTAATACTCTTACTGTGTGTGACTGCAATTGTCCTCTTCATAAAGTTCAGTTTATTTAGCTTAAGGTGACATTGGGACCAAAGCCTTAAATTACAGAAAGAGCAGCTTCAGCTGCAGAGATATTTGCTTAGTTCCCACTGGCTCAGGATAAGCTTCCCTTGCCTCACCAAGCAGAACTGTTGCCTTTGGATCACAAAAACCCCAGTTCAGCTCCCAGCTATGACAGCATACAAAACACATTCAGACAAAGTCCAAACACCATATGGGGGAACTCTGTTAATTGGAGAAATCTGCTTGGCTTCCAAAGGACAGACAGACTAAAAGTCAGAGGAAGAAGTCTGAACTCTGCACCAGAGAAGAGATTACTTTGTTTTTAAAGGAAGCAGATGATCTTAGAACTACGTTTTTATCTTGAAAATCTTAGAACATTTTTGAAGATCATCCTTGGACTGAGGAATTATAAAGCCTTCTCAATTTTTAAAGTGTGTCAGTAAATGTACCATAAATCAAAGACCTAACAGCTGTGTCTTGAGGACCACCAAGTTGAAGAATTGTTTTTTCCACAGCCTGCAAAGGCAGTTTGAGTAACCAGCTTAAAAGGTTTTCTTTGCCCTCATCCCTCAATTAGAATTATTAGGATCTAGATAAAACCCAGTAATTAATCTACGATTTGCAGATTGAAATAGTTAACATTCTCTCTGTTTAAGAATTCTGACTTTTTCCATTATTTTCCTGGCTCTTGCACTCTCGTTTTTGTGAAAGACAAGCACCAGGAATTTATAGACAAGATTCACCCACTGGAAAGGCAACATGACACACAAAAGAGGTTTTGCAGGGAAGAGAGCCCCTCAGTGCACTTATCTTAAACAGGAATCTTGAGAAGGTTTTGTGGTTGTTGTTTTTACATAGGTCAGGGGCTGAAAGAAGTATTACTCACTCAAGAAACAAAGCAAGATGAACAGCACTGTTCTGTTTCTTGCTCTTAACCTTTTGAGTCTTACAGCATTTGTTACATATGTCCCCCAGTAGCTTTTGCAATAAGGTGGCACACTATGTACAAACACAGCTTCCAGTAACTTTATAATATCTATCATACATTTCAATGATATAAAGCACCATCATCACTCAGAAATGTGCCTCATCCACCCTGTTTGTTATAGGGGAAGAATCAAGACAGGAAAATGGAAGTGAAGGAGAAGACTGAGAAGAGGGATTAGGAAAAGCAAAAGAAAAAAATGTGTAGCCATGTGCCTAGGGGAAGTCCAGGACAAGTTTTCAAACTAGCAAATTGACAATTAATATTTAAAGAAGAAATAAAAGCCAGGTCAGCAGAAAATGTGCTCTGGAAGTAACTATAAAGACAATTTTATTGATGCTTTCATTCTGTCGACCCATCTTTATGGACTTTTATTGCAGGATACCTTCAGTTACCACACAGGAGCATAATTTCAAAAACCTTAAAAAAATAAAATAAAATTTCAAAAGCCAATGAATATTTTAGCAGTATTCATTAAGATCTAAACAATAAGGATGAGACCCATCCAAATCCATGAAACTTGGAACTGGTCCTGTGAGCCAGAAAAATGCCATAGGGACTTTGTCAGAGTAACAGAACCATTTATTATTATTGCAAGCATGCTCAGGCTGAGCAAAATTTACCACTGTCATAAACAGAAGTGTGTTGCATCTATCTCATTCCCTTCTATTTAGAAGTGTTAGAGAGAAAAAAATACACAGACTTTCACTTACTTCCCTTACCTCCAAGCTGACATGTTATGAGAAGCTGCACCTGATACATCATGTCACACTCCGTGATGTGGAAGCATAGTCAATGCAATCCAGTGTGAACCAGCCAGCAGACCACCTTGGACTACTAGAAATTAACTGAGTTTAGGGAAAATCTATCATTAAAGAAACCATCACTGTCAGAATAAAAGAAAATCCAATGTATTTTTAAAAACATATACATGTTGGCAACATTCAAGAGAAATGGAAATGGCAATAAACTAATTGCTCCATCGTGCGGTGAACACCTGGTGCAAAGCCATTGTTTCATTCATTTAACTAAGATCAGAATCTATGAATAAGGTCATAGGACACTCCTGTATCTACTAGTGAAAAATCAGTTATGTGAGAACAAACCAACAAAAAAAAAACAGCCTCAGAGCACAGTTTATTAATTATTAAATTACAAAAAGGTAGTTGTAATATCAACATGAAGTAGCAAGTCTGTTAAATAGTGGCAACTGCTAAGAGAAAAGGGGGTGATCAACCCCATCTGCTGCCCCAACTCTGTTTTCTTCAGATTGCCCCACAAGTCCCAGCAGTCTTGTGGGACTCTGAGTTAGTTCTGCAGGATTTGGTCACACAAGTGTACACTGGGTATCACCAATTAAAGCAACCCTCCCTTTTGAATCTGGCACTTTGACAAGGTGACACCTACTCTTTTCAACCCAACCAATCCCCCGTTGACCATCCAGACCTATATAAAGCGTCAAGGGATATTCACTCCCTTGAATATCCATGCTATGACACTGGTCCTGAGGTTTTATCTATACCAGCTCTTCAGTATGGATTTCTTGCACCTGTCCTAGAGATGGACTGGCTCCCATTCATACCTAGGTTTGTTGGACCTGCTAGCAGTCAGATCTAGTAGGTTGAACCTGCTAGCAGTCAAACCCCCACCCAGCTGCTTGCTCACAACTTGACCTCAGCAGATCACCGTGTAGCCTAGGAATAACAGAAGTGAGAAAGCGCATGGACTGAGGTAAAGACAGAGAGGTTATAACAATTACCACCTCAGACAAAACACACTTGACTTGGAGAAGTTAATTTATTGCAAATAAATAGATAGATATTTAATTACTGATGGTTGGGTGCTGTGAAGGAAGAACAAAAAAAGAAACAAATATTAAAACACCTTGGGAAAACACATCTCCTCCCCACTTCACCAGGTTCAAATTCACTCTTTCACTACAGATGCCTCTTTTCTCCCCCAGTGCTCCTTTATGATGCAGGTTATACTTATTCCTTTCAGCAAGGCTGTGAGCCATGGAAACAGGGGGCTGTCATGGTCAGCACACAGCAGTTTCTTTCTGCCACTTCTTCCTCACAGCTTTACTTTGCTCCAGCGTGGTTCCTTGATGAGCTGCAGGGATTTTTTCTCTACCATGGCATCTTCTCTTCCTCCTCTAACCTAAATGTTCCCTCTGGTCCCTCTCATTCCTTTGAATGACTGCTTCTCTATCTGTCTCGTATCTTTTGCCCTTTTGGAAATATCTTTCCACTGAGAAGCCACCAGCTTCACCGATGGACTCAGCGGTATCCTTCAGTTGGTCCATTGTGAAGCCGGCCACATCTGGAACAAGGCAACCCTTGGTCTCTTCCCATGGAGACTCCCTTTGCAGTCCAGCCCCCCCCCCCCCCCCCCCCACCCCCCCTGCCAGATGCCCCAAACCTGGACACCTACACCAAATAAAATCCCATTTCAAAATCTAGCATCCTCCAAACACCTTCATACTATGGAAAGTGGTTCCTGACACAACCTTTCCTGTTAATGCATGGGTGCAAGAAGGGTCAGGACATCTGAATGCAGAAAAATGCCACATGAACAACCAATGAACCTGGTTCTTGCAAAAAAAAAAGAGGAGATAACCAAAGTGGCAGCTAGTTTCCCAATGAACCCTTGAAGACGAAGATACTGCAATGTTGATAATTATTATTCAATTATTTTATGAATAATTAATTAATATTTACAATAACCACACTGGTAGATTTCTTGCTACTTAGAGGGCTTAAAAACCCTCAGTGAGGTACTTGTCCCTTTGCAAGGCACAGGATGTACCAATGTTTAACTGAGGGATGTCTGCATGATTGTGTTACAGAAAGGCACCACTTCAGTCTACCTCTGCTCAGACTTAGTCATGCTTTAGTGCTTTTATACCAGAATCTAACCAGGACAGCATAATATGACTACCAAGTCTGTTCGTTCACATTTATTACCTGGGCTTACTAGCTCAAGCCTGATGCTGTTCTAGAGCAGCTTTTAGAGTAGAGGTATGATTGATTGTATTGCAAAATATTTCTATCAAAATAAACAACCCCAAATCAGCCTTTCTTCATAAGGGAGTGTTTTTTTCTGCTTGCAAACTACATAGTCTTTTTGAATTTTTAGGGTTTTTTGTAATAAATGTCCTGTTTGAAACTACTTCTTAACAGTTCTCTAACTTACATTTATCATTGCAGTAAAGGAATGAAATCAAAGTTTATAAATTTTCTTTCAAATTAATTCATATTGACAGAACTACCCATACAAGTTTTGCAGGTGATATGGTTCATGCAGGTCTTCTTGGAGGCAGGGGAGTTGTTATCTTTTTTTCCTTTTTTTATTTTCTCTCTTGTTTTTATTTCCTTCCCCCCCCCCCTTTTTTTTTCTTTTTTCTTCTGTCATGATACTCTTCAGCAAAAAAAGGAAAAGGTTGTAATTTAAAATTCCATTGTCATTTCAATCAAGCACCATAAAAGTCACTCAGTCAGCTGTGGTAATGACCTGCATTGTCAGTGGGTTTTAATTCAGATCAGGTGTATTTAGTGGCACTGTATTTTGTCAGGTGAAGCTCAAGATTGGAAATATCATTCTTCTGGCAATTGCTTAAGCATGTCTTGATTTGAATGACATGTAGTTTTTATTTTAGCTTTTTAATTATTACCTACAGGGCTCAAAGACTAAACTTACATCATGGTTCCATCAATGTGGTTTTCTATTAGCTGCTGCTTATAAACCGTGTGTCTCAATCAAATAACCATACTATTGAAACCTGACAATCCTATCCCATTTTTTCCCACAAAGTGTAAATTAATTGTTTAATTTCACAAATTTCTACATTTATTTTTCGGTTTCTTTAGTTTCCTCATTTGCAATCATTAATTCCATTGATTCATTTCTAATAGATACATCACATTTTCTGTAGCTTCACACCTTCTGGCCTTACAGAGAGATTTGGATAGACTAGAGAGCTGGGCAATCACCAATCATATGACATTTAACAAGAGCAAGTGTAGGATTTGCTACCTGGGACTGGGTCATCCTGGTCATATGTACAAGTTGGGGCACAGGATGCTGGCAAGCAGCACGGCAGAAAGAGATCTGGGGGGATGTGTGGAGGGTATGGTTGAAGCCAAAAGGGCCAGCTGTGTCCTGGGGTGCATCAAGCACAGCACTGCCAGTGGGTTGAGGGAGGTGGCTCTTCAATCTGTACTGCACTGGTGCAGCCCCACCTCAAGTACTGTTTGCAGCTGTGGGCTCCTCAATAGGAGAAGAACATCAAACTATTAGTGTGTCCAGAGGAGGGTGACCAAGATGGTGAAAGACTTTGAGGGCAAGACTTATAAGGAGTGGCTGAGGTCACTTGGTTTTTCATAGATTCCATACAGAGATAAAATTGTCACTCAGAACTTGTAACAACTGAAGAACAAGGTGCTACTTTGGACCAGCTTTGCACTCTGATCTTTGTGCTAGTTTTTGGATAATTCAAGAGCTGAACAGAAGAAGAAAGCGTATATTCAGGTGCTTCTCTAGAAATAGCTGGTAATTGGTTAGCCCTCTTTATTCCTCTGTTGTCATGTATCTGTAGCACATATACTTTGATGCAATTTTTGGAATAATAAATTATTAATATGTCTTAGTATTATGTTACAACAAATTATTAATATAACTTGTTTTTATATTAAATTCTTGTAAAAGTTTTAATAAAACTAAGCAGTCCACATTTTATTGATTAAAAATGGTTCAATAATACAAATAAAGGTTTATAATATTGTGTGTTTATACATTTATACAAATGTTTTTTTCTGTTTTGGTATATTTTGATTACCTCTCCTAGGGACAAGCATTATTCTGGAATGATTTTCTTCTTTCCCTTTACTTTTGCTCTATATTCTACACTTATTATTATTGGGGAAACTGATTATATTTCTTCTATTTTTGTTGACTTACACACACACACACAAGTTCACATGTTCTTGCGGGCCAAGAATGAGAGCAAAGAGTTTGCAGTATAATTCCTTCATATGGGTTTTCCCGTAATACTAAATAAAAGACACAGATAATATTTACTGTTACCAGCCAACACACCCCAAATCCCAAACTGCTGCAACTTAATTTAAGCCAAAATGTTGAGGTTTTGAGCACAGTATCTTCCACAGGGACTCATCAGCTTGATAGTGGAATATCCTGGTAGCGTGGAGAAGGTGCAACTCCAGAACATGAGCTTCTCATTAGCACACATAATTATGTAATTATGTAATATAAAACATATAATCATACCTACTCCTGTTGAGCTGAGTTTATATTCTGGTCAAGATGTCATTTGACCAGAGTACCTGCCTCAGTTTCAGCTTCATAGTTGCCTTAGGCTATTATAAGCAAGGAGCACTTCTGAAGGGAGCAGGCACTGCCTCCTCCACGCCCTCGGTTTAACTTCCTCATTTTTCCATACACTGGGATTTACTCTCATGAACTGCATATTCACAACTGCATAATAAGGGAGATCACAGATCTGCTGTGTACACGTGTTTGTTTGCCGGTTAGTCTTTGGTTAAGGGTCCTATGAATGTGCAAGGGAAGATGCGGAATCATACACATCGAAGTGAAATGACACAACCCTTTTAATGGTAGCTCCTTTACTCGCAATCATGAAATTGCAGTCCCAAGTTCTTACACAATTTTAAATCTAATTTAAATCTAAATTGAATTCTAAATCATATCTTTCTTTTTTCTCTTTGTGTCTTGTTTCCTGCTTTTCTTGTAAATCAAACCATTTCATCAATGTAGTGTAATTCATGATCTCAGAAATTCATCCACAGGCACAACTGGTGGAGCAAAACACTGAAGGGAGTATATGGACCTCCTTAACTAGCTTTATCATTAAAGGAAACTAATGTGGATCTGTACTCTAAATCACCTATGACCTGAAAAAATATGTATTAGAAGTGAAAATCTTTGTTAAGTATTTAAGACCATGAGATTATCCTGTATTACAGGAACTGAGAAACTGTATTGTTTGTTTTATGTGCATACACATAAATCTTGTAATTACATGAACAATAGATTCTCTGCCAGTTGATTCCACATTAAATGATCAGTAACTCTTGAGTGGTCTCTTCAAATGATGTAAGGATGTTCCCTATTTTTGTGTGTTTGTTATGCTACTTTTGCAAAATGTCAAAGGCAACTTCACTAATCCATCTTTATAAATAGCAGAGGGAAATGAATAGTATTACTGCTTCTCTGAAATAAGGCAACCCTTGGCTACTGCTGGAATTGCTCACCATCTGTGATCTAAAACCCTCTTGCAACCTAAAGCACCATAATTTTTAGGCTGATGTGGCAAATCATCTTGGATTCCTTTTCAGAAATATTTCAGAGTTCAATGTATAGTTTTTTGTTGTGAAGCTTCTAGGCTTCTTTTGTACCATGTTGCTTAAAAATAAGAGAGATTTGTACAGCATGAATTATTTTTCTTGCAGATACACTTTTGATTTTGTGCACTACTAATCCTGACCTTAAGTTCAAATGTAAATTGGCAGATGTCGTGAAATAAGGCTTGTTTGGAAATGTGACAGTTTATCCCTCCTTTTCAAACGTTAAGCATAAATTGAAAGGGAAAATTTCTGCCATTTGTTTGTTGGTAATCAGATGGCTAGAATTCCAAGGTAAATATTTATTTTCAGTCTTCTACATACTCTACGAATTTGGTAACATTTCTCCATCTTAAATTTGATTTGGCTGTTCATGTTAACTTATTCCAGTGTTCATGTTAACTTGTTTCACTGAGTAAGCTGAGACCAAGTTACCGAATGCTTAGCAAACATACGGGAAGAGTAGCATGTTCTTCAACACTATATAGTTATCTACAAATTGGTAAGATGGTAACCTTTTCTGGTTAAAACTAGCTGAGCTTTTGCACAGAGATGCATAAGGGGTCAAAGTCTAATAAATCATTTTATGCTGTACTCTTCTCTTAATGGTTATGTATCTTCTAACTTCTGAACTTCTAGGAAAGTATTAGTCAGAGTACTTTACATGTACTTGAAACCCAAAGTGGTTTTTTTTCCCACTGTTCAAAAATGATATGATCATCAAACATTCAAGAGAGGAAGGACAAAACCAGCTGGACTGAAAAACAATGAGCCAAATTATCTAACTCCAGCAAGTTCAGCCTGTGAGTTCAAACACTCAGTCACTGGGGTCACTCACACTGAGGCACTACTCTTGTAACAGTTTCTCATTTAAAACAGAGACTGATACAAAGCTACTGTCTCAATTTCGAAACTTTGACTAGAATGTGTTTTGAGACTTCCTTCTGTCACCACAGTCCCTCTTGAGATAATCAACTGCATCAAGTGCTTTAACCTGTTGCCAGGACCCTAAATGATCCAGCTCAAAGTTCTTGAAAAGAAACTTGAATTTTATGTTACATTACTGGTAATACCTGCCTGTTCAGATGGTTTAGCTGCTACAGTATTTCTGTTAAAAACAAAATAAAACAAAACAAAATCTTCCTCAGTTTGTCTTTTCTTTGTTTTACTAATAGATGTAGACACAAAGCAAACATCCATCATCCCCCTTTAGAGGTTTTTTAGGGTGGTAGCACTGGGGGCACGGGTCAGTTTTGTGATGAAAAACAGGCATTGTGCTTTGTCTCTAGTAGGGGGGCACCAAAGAAAGCAGTCTGACTGGCATGTTATCTGCTTCCCATGTTTTAAGATTACTGGTACTTTTCGTCAGGACATTTATGTTTGAAAAGCTCAGCAGAGCAAAATCAGATAAGAACATACACAAAGATTATGTCTAAAGTTCTCATTAAAACCAACTACTGTAGTCGTGGAAATGAGAAAAATCTTTCTCCTCCTTACACATTTAGCTGTGCTTATCTGTAAAATTACTATAAAGACATGTTATATCTGAAAAAAATAGTTCAAAACCAATTCTTCTGACAGATGTAAGTTACAATACAAATAACGTGGGCATCATAGCTGTCACAAGTCAACACTTCCTCACTGGAACTGATCGGTACATCGATTTTCAGCATGAATTTGAAACAAAATACTGAATGGAATCATAGGGAAAATAAGCACACTGTTTAGTAGATCCTTCATCGTCAGGAAAAAGATAAAACTGTCTTTAGTTGTGCTGTAGGTCTCCTCACCCTGAACTTCTGCTTCTACTATTTAGTCTACTATTTATTCAGAAGTTAATACCTTTTATTTGAGCATTTTAATATAAGCTATGATAATTATGTAAGTCACACTATCCCAACATCAAAAAAACCGCTCTAAAAGAACATATTCTTCTTCCTAAAGTTCTAGAAAATTCAGGAACAGTGACTTGCCTAGGATAACAGGATTTTAGTAGCTGGAAAAAAGCTGAACCCCATATATTCTTAATTTTTGTGGTCAATATTAAATCCTCCCTCACTTATATTTAGTGTGTTCTTCAGCTGCATTGATGTTACATAGTATACAATAAAGAATTTGATGTTTTAGGGGTTTTTTTTTACCTATCAGTCAGTCATTTCAGTTACTCAAAACTTCAGAGTATGAACGTACAAAGTATGGGAGGACTTAATGGTTTTCACCCCTCTGCCTAAAGTAACACAGGTGATGCTTTGCAATAAACTTTTTTTTTTTTCTTTTTCTTTTTTCTTAGGGTAGCCACAGCTGGGATCCTTACTACAAAAAAACTGCAGCATGTTATTTTAAATTACTATATGAACTGCATGTATGTCACATTAAAAGAGCTCTATAAAATTAGAAGAACATTTCTGTAAATTTAGAAGAACATTAAATCCAAGGTAACTTAACCCAAATATAGAAATATCTCAGGACCATCCAACCCAGCTAGCTTTTCTTCAGTCTCCTTCAGCTTCTGCAGGAACGGCTTATAACCCAGCTTATTACATAGAACACTTACTCTGTGAAAGCTTCTGGACTTAGTTTGCCTTCTCTGTTTTGTTTTGTTTTGTTTTGTGTTTTGTTTTGTTTTGTTTTGTTTTTTTTTGTTTTGTTTGTTTTGTTTTTAACTCTCATTGAGTGCAGCTAAGAGGCAAGTAATTCTTGGGAAAACAAGAATGAGTAGGAGGCCTGCCTCCTCATTTTCACAAAACTTTTAAAAAAAAGCAGAAATGCCTGAAAGGCCAGGGAGGCATGTTGGAGTAAAAGGTCAAGCAGTGGAACGAGACCCATATACGGTTTCACCGTCCCACCAAGCTTTAGTGTGTCTTGGAGATGATTTTCCCCAAACTGTTCCTTTTCCTTCAGTTTAAAAATTTATTTTGCTGTCCTTTTTTCCCAGCCAAATTTTTTTATTTTTCATTATTACACACACACACACACAGTCCTGATGCCCAAAATAAGCCCCATTAGCTCAATAACAATGCTGTGTAAAGACGACCTTTTTTTCCAGTTTATTTCATCTCTGAGCTCACCACATGTTCACATGTTGGTTCACAATTCCCAGTCCATGTGAAGTTACATACAGATGTCCCTAATATCTTGTTTGCTCCTCCCTGCCATTAAAATCAGAGTGCTAATGGTATTGCTGCCTGATTACAAGAATGATTTTATTGTGTCCCCTAATAATAAATAATGTGCAGGGACTTGTTATGTTTGCTTTCATTATAAGTGTTGAAACTCAAGCCAAAAGGAATGGAAATGTGCTTTATGAAAATACTGCTGGGGGCTTAATATCCATGAACCAAATCTGTAACATAATTATAATGAAACATTACGATTATTGAAGTTCAGGTTTGATTCCCATCAAATATTAAGTAACTACTACATCATTTCATAAAGACTAAATATGAGCATGCACCCTTTCTGTACTTCCACTTAACTATGACATTTTATTATCACCATTTACGGATTAAATACAGATGAACCCAATACTCAGATTTTGCTCATGATTTGTGTTATTTTACCTGTTAGTCCTTTCTTTCATAATTTTTGTAAGATTTTAATTATTTTAGATACTTATCAGGATCACTCATAATTCTTGCATCTTGACAATTCTTTGTTTCAGTCCTTTTAAATAATATATGATTAGTATTAAAAATGAAAGCTATCCAACTTGCTAGTTCCCCAAAATTCAATAATCCACAGCACTGAAATGCAACCATATATGTGGTAGTTTCATTTACGTATTTTCACACCTGTATTCTACCAACAGTTACATTCACCATATGCTTACTGTTAAGAATACATTAAAAATCTTTTCGTTTTCAAATATTTTGTTTTGAATTACCATTTTAAATATTTTCCTTTTTTGAATGTTGCATTTTAATTGCATGCTGAAGTAATAAAATGAAAGATTTTTTTTTACTTTTTTATCAAATGCTTGAAAATGCAATTAGATAGTTTAGCCTTATTTACTGGGAGGCTGTGGTGGTGGTGGTCATGTGATGGGAACTTCCCACAGCTTTATTTACCTAGATTTATTGTAAACAATAAACTTGAATTCTGGTGAGCTGCCTTTATTCAGGATGACCTTGGGGAAAACAGTCAAGGATTACCTTTCCATTTCTCCCTGAGGTTTACTGGTAGGCTGTTGCAAATAAGAATTAAGGTAAGAAATATCTGATATGCCAGGAAATCGATAACATTGAGTTTCCTTGTGTAGCCTAGATGCTGGATGCGCATGCTGGATGCACATTGCTGATGCACATGAAGTACATCACTCCTTCAAAGGGGTACATTTGCATCACAAATTTGTAACCAGGACTTTTGGATCTAGCTACAGCAAGCCTGCAGTACTCCCTTAATTCCAGCCAGGAGCTGGAAATGTTGATCTTTCACAGTGTTCATTCTTTCACAGCTCCAATGAGAAAGTAGAAAATGCTTCGAGTAAAAAATACCTTAAAAGGTAACTTGTCAAACAACCAAAAATTTAGTATACAGGAAACACAAAACTGAGTTTGCTGAGGAAATACTTTATAAGGAAAAGAAAACCCAGGGTTTCTGTGATGAAATACAAGAGGGAAGATGAACAAATATCATGAGGAACAGGCTGAACACAGCCATAGCTGCTGAAAGGAGCCATAAAACAACAGCAAAGAGGAGTGAGAGCATACAGTATCAGGAGATAGTTTAGGGTAAGTAGTAATTACCTAACTTTCAAAGCTCAAACTTACTGTTTTCAAAATACATATATTTCTGGTTAAAAAAAACCCAAAAAACCCAAAAACCAAAAAAAAACCCCAAACCTGAGATTAATTTATTGCCAAAAACATTTTAGCTTAGCAAAATTAGTATCTGCACACACAACTGTCTGCTAATATGTACAATTCACCCTGTGAACTGAGAGGTGAATGCTTCTTTAGGTGCAGTATTTGTTCCCATAACAAAGAATTGGATCCAAGTACTGAGATTGCAGAGGAGTTACATTGACACTTTGATTTCTAAAAGATTTTAAAAATTAAGGAAAACATCAATATTATGGTTTGTTGGGTTCTCATAACAAAGCAATGGCCATCCAGGATTTTATTAACTTTTAATGGTGGTATGATATCTGACTTGTTTGGTATCTGACTGGGCTGACGATTGCTTTTTTGCAGCACTTCACCAAGCTTCAGTGCTGGAAGTCTAGGGCTAAAAAAGTGAGTAATACATGAGTCTTTTTAGGCTTTCTTCTATTCTCGATATGAAAGAAGACAAGAGAACACTGAGGAGACCCAGGACAAATTTATGAAAAGTGACAAAATTCAAAGTGTGGAGTCCTAATATACATGAAATACCAGAATTGTTACTTAAGGCCTTCCCAATCTTTACTTCAATTTCTCTAAAACTGAGGTATTATGCAAAGTATCCACACAAAAGTAAATGTTTAAGAAATAAACTATGCCAATTTTCAGACTTTTATATATTATGTCAAAAATATTAAGGCCCATGTAGACTCCTATGGTAACATTTTGGCTCTTGGAATCCATAGTCCCTGGATTCCACTATATTATAATATTACAAGGCTATTTTTTCTCAGATGTTGAAGGTGTCGAGCACCTGTCACACTTCAAATAGAACTTGCTTTAGGTGTATGCACATGTACATGCAAAACCAAAGGTAACTTAAAAGTTACGTATCTGTAAGGTCCTATTCAGACTGTAAGGCCCATGAGTTTCTGTAGACTGACAGCTTGTGGTAATAAACAGACAAGGGGAAGCAAAAAAACACCCCACCACATTTGTAAATAAATGACAAATTGTTTCTCATTTTCCTGGAAACTTGACTTCTAGGAAAACCTGAGTCAAGTTTGAAGATATAAATTAAATCTATTAAAAAAAAAATGGTTTTCTTAATACAGTAAAGACTTAATCTGTCATTAAAGCAAATAGTATGCTTATAAAGACTGGGTGACATCTTACAGATGGTAGTGGAGAAGACTAAGAACTAGGTAACATAATGTTCCTAAAATGAATGTCCTCAGTAATGTTCATGCTACTGTGTCATAACAAAACTTTGTGGAGATAAATATTGCACTGATTCTCCCAAAACATCAGAGATTATAAACTAATAACAGAGGGAAAAAAAGACTAAAGATCAGTTCACACCAACTGGTATCATTCTTACAAAAATATTTTTGAGAAAAACATTCTGACAAGAAAAAGGGCCTGACATTTTAATGTCAGTATGGTTATGGTTAGGTGCAGATTATCTTGATTTTATACATGATCTTTTAAAAACTGCAGAACTGGAAACATGAATTATATTGTAAATTTCTACATAAAATTTACTGGTTTAATCAGCCTAGAAAGAGGTTGTGAAATACCAGCTTCCCACCAGAAGCTTTTGCATGCTAGCAAAGGTCTCCTTTCTGAGTTAAACTCTACTAGTACTGGCACTAAAATTGTCAATATCAGATTCCTATTGCAAGAAGCAGTAGCATTTCTGCTTCAGAAAAAAAGTCTTCAATTGTAAGATCAATTTAGATATCAGTGTTTGGAAATATAACATGTACTAATCAAGAAAAAAATCATATAAAAATGAAATCCTGAGATTGTTATTTTGCTTTTGGGTGATGCTTTTATAAAAAGACTCTTGGAGAAGAGTCATGATCTCCATACAGACTACTACGGGGTTCTTCAGGACCCCAGCACATAGAGTTTCCAGGATTTTTTTTAATTGCCAGAACATATAGGAGCCATTATAGACTAGATAATCCACCTCAAAACCTTCCTGCCTCTTCTGTAATGAAAATTATTGGGATGTTGAAACTTCAGAAATGAAAATTGTCTGGAACAGAACAGAAAACTGTGAAACACTGAGAAAAGTAGCCTTTCATCAAACAAACCTGCGTAAAATTGTGGCAGGAGGGGGAAACTAGGAAAAGGTATTGAAACTGTAATTAACAAACGGGTTTATATTCCTTCGAGAAAGTCACAGTTTGAAATAACCTTTCTTAATGAAAATTTCACTTGAAAAATAGTGTTGTATCAATCCTCCTTGACATTTATAACAATGACAGAATATCCTCATGTGTTTTCCTATGTAATATTGTTTAAATGGCATAATAAATGTTGTCGTATCACCCTTCTCTGTACTAATAGAAAAGTGCAATCCTTTGTTCTGTGCATGACTGCATTTGCACATTATAGAACTACGAAATATTTACAAAGGGAAGGTTAAATCAATACAGCTTTAAAATTTGCACTCCTGTCTCCTGGGTCTTATATCATCTTGATTTAATGAAGTAAAAGGAGAGAGAATGTTGACACACAGAAAAAAATATTTCGATTCCCTTTTATTGTACATACAGAGGGTATTAAAGCAAAATTTGCTGTGATTCATGCTGTAATTAATTATTATACCTTTTGTGTTCAGGCTATTATTTGAGTTGTCTCATTTGCAAAACACACAAATTAACTATTAAGTGAAAGAAAAGGAAGAAATGAGATACATTTAACAGAAAAGAAAAAAAAAATGCTTAACCAGTGCTGATTATTAGTGGATTTAACATATAAACTGTTCTTTGGGCTAAAAAAAGAAATAATTTAATTTACCAGAGTTTCCTACAGACAAAGAAAAAACAAAATAAAACAAAACCAAAACAAAAAAATGCAGAATGTGTCAAGACAATCTGAGGTCTGTAATTAAGGAGGCATATATTTATGAATATATGGTCTTATCTGGTTGCTTGGGTACTTAGACTCATAAATAAAATTAGCATAAATTATTATTGCACTCACACACATTTTTCAGATCAATTCCACAACAGGATAGGAATATACCCATTGCTATTCATTAAGCTCTCACTTCATCCATGCAAGAGTGGCTAGTTTTCTTTTTTAATTTTGAATGCAGCTGGGTGAGATAGACATGGCATATAATTTATTTGATTAATCTAGTATATCTTTGTTTAGGATTTTTTCTGCAAAGGGATTTAGATTTTTCTAAATAAAATTTGGCCATTATCAACAATTGCTTAAGATTATATAGAAACATCTTTCACAGTCTGTTGTTCACCCACTACTAGCTTCCACTATACATTCTTACAATTCACTCATTCCCACTCATTATTTACAGAGTACAAGAACTTATGCCACAGTTCTGTTCTTTGGTTGTATTAAATGACATTTTGGCAAATCAGAGTAAGGGAGTCTGATTTTTTGAACTCTCTTGAACACTTACTGATTATTACAATTCGGAATCTGTTATTGTGGAGACAGGAAAACCTCTCACATTTTTTCCAGTTTTTACTGGCAATTGAAATTCATAGCAGGTAAAATCCAGAAGTTGGTGTGACTAACATGTTTAATACAGTTCACTCTGCAGGCATCGATGATCTCCAACCATAGTACCTGTGGTATAAACCTGTCCTGTCCTGAAGTTACTAGTTAGATTCAAGTAGAATTTCTTTTGGAAGCAACGAATAGGCCTTCTCATGGGCTAGAAATGTAGTTTCTGGAACATTTATTTTGGGGGCTTCTGTGAATGAAGAAGACATGCAGCAGGGAAGAATTCAATGAGGGCAACTGAGAGGTATAATATAAAAGTTCTGCTTGGGAAGCAAGGTGTTAGGTGTTCATGACTGCCCAAAATCACACTATTGTCCAACAACTATTTACCAACATGTTTCCTCTCCTGGGCTGTCCCTTAGAATGACAACAAAGCTGCTGGCAGCTTTGAGCAACCAGCGTTTCTAACGTGTTGCCCACCTACACCCATCGTCCAGCATCTACTCCAGCTGCATCCCAGCCTTTGTGTTCAGCACCTACCAACAGCTCTCCTCTTTTACAACCAGGACACATCTCACAGGTCACCCACTCCTCTGTTTCATTTCCTTGCCTCAAATTTTCTGTCTAAGCAGCTCTAACTATGACATGGAATTTATCCAGGTAATTGTACAATTATTACAAAATGGTAGGAATGACAGACAAGTACACTCTGAGTGTATTTAATTATATGATATATTACCATTATATTGCATACATAATAAGGAGTAGTCACCAGCCATGAAGTTCAGAGCTTGAAAACCACAACACAGGAACTCTTTTGCAAAGGCAAAGGTACAAGCCAATGCACAAAACCATTAAGTACCATCCTTTACCCCTCTTTTCTTCTTGTAGTTCTTTGTCGTCACACAAAACATCTGTCAAACTTTGCAGTGAGTAAGGTTACTATATTGTACATAACTCTTCATGAAAAAGATATGATTTATTCTGATGAATGATAATTTTTAGGAAAAGGTCTTGTCAAAGAACAAAATACTTAAGATGTTATGAAGTTAAGAACTTATCAAAATGAAAAAAAAAACAGCTTCAGTTGGCACAACCAACCTTAAATCAGCCATTTTCTCATTTTTAAATAGTTACTTCTGCAGCCTGCTGCAACCTGTCCTTATTTATCTTTTTGGGTTTTTGTTTGGGGCTGTTGGGATTTTTTTGTACAATAATATAAAACATGCCAAAAGATATGTCATAAAAAGTTATTAAAAAATTAAGAGCATCTCTAGCATAGGAGGTCATGGAGTTCCTAAACTGCAATGCTCTTTCAGAATGGGGTAAAAGAAGTCATAATGAGCTCACTCAGGAAAAAAAGTTATTCCTGTTCTATTTCTTGTATCTTTCTTGTTTCATACTGTCTCTCACAAAAAACAACCAATATCTAAGCATGTGTGTGAGCTATTTCTCAGCACACAAAAACAGTTGCATTTTATTTTACAACACCTGTCATAAGGCTGTATTGTAAAGTACGTGGCACATGCTGAAAACTAAAGGTGAAACGTGAAGCTGTGCTGGAAGACATGGAATTAATTAATTCACTTCTGGCAGACCTTTTTGATAAAGCCAAGGAACATGAATGTGAATACGATGACCTGCCTGTTCAGGTGCATGGACATGGTCAAGACGAATTTGATATGCATGTGGTGATCTCTGCATGGACTCTTGCTTCTGGTTGCGCAAAGGAACATAAAGGCAGGTTGATATTCATAACCTCAGGATTACTGTGACACCCCTTTCCAGGCCCATGTAGGCTCTGAAATTTCAAAGGCGCTACAGGTCCTTAACACACCAAACCTGGAAGAAAGCTCTACAAAATAGCTCAGAACTTTCTCTGTGTAACAGAAGTGACTTTAAGATTTCCACACACTGGATCACTAAAGGCAGCTCCCTTCAGATCTGATTCAAGTCAGAATAAGGTAGCCAAGCAGAAAAAGTGAAAACCAAACCACAGACACTCACTCGACCTTAGAACAAATGTGAAATATTATCAGGGACAATACTGTGAAATAACCATAAATCAGTATTCATTAACACTAAATTAATTTTGTTCTATGGCAACTGAAAAATCTGTTTCTGTTTTGTTTGATTAGTTGTAATACAGAGAAGGTTGTCCTGGAAAATGAATAAACTAGGCTCTGAGGTAGCAATTCTTTCAATAATCAAATTTACTCTGTAGTCTGATAAAGTAATAGTACCCTCATACAAAAAGGTGATTTCATCTCTTATACCACAGATTACCTGTTAAACTTTATAATCACATCTTCACACACATTCTGTACCTTTAAAGAGCTGTGTGGTTTAAGAACATGAATTAAAGGAATAAAAAACATATTGATATTTTAAATTATACTACATAGACTGAGGAGTCTCTCAACCAAATTGTATTACTTCTGTGATGTCTGTAGTTACATTCCAAGAAGCAGTTTAGCATGTTTGTCTGGGTCATTTTACCTCTTCTGTTTCATGAAACTTTGCCTTAAGTATAGCTACTTCAGACTAAGAAGGTGTGTGTTGCTATCCATGTTTGAAAGGACTCCAAAGAGTTAAAATGAAAGACACTGAATGATTAAAAAAAAAAACCAAACACCAAAAACAACCCAAACAAACAAAAAAATATATTGCCTTAGCTGTTTTATTTCTGGTTTTCCACACCATCCTTTGATGTTCAGAGAATTTAAATTGTTCTGCAATCTTACTTGTATTCCCTATCTAGTGATTCTGTGGAAATGTTTTTGAAAAATGTTAGCTCTTACTTGTAACAATGTGGATACTACCTGTTATCTGCCCTTTTCACAATGTGCACAGCTCAAGTAAGTTCACTGAAGTGCATGGTATCACTTCTGTTTTGTGTAAGTACCGACTGATATTAGGTGTGATGTTTATTTTACAGGTTGGGTGTACAACCTATAAGACTTGATTGAGGAAAACTGAGCCGTTTCACAAAAGGCCACTGGACAAATCCTAACTGGTTTATAACACTACATGCAGTTGCTAAGATTTGGATGAAGGACAAAAAAGTCCTGTTCTGCATATCAAAACATTTTCAGTGGGCCCACTGACTGATGAAAACATTTACTCAATGTTTTTGCAACCTTTGGGGGCAACAAGCTGCAACACCAGGCACTGGAAACACAGTTTCAGACAAGGAATTGAAAGTGAAGTCAGAAAATCTAAATAAATCTACAAAGCACCACTGGGTTGCTAGTAATAATTATCACACCTGTGCTATTGCACTTTATGCCAGCATACATGCAAAACACTTGGCAGAAAAAAATACTCCCCATACTCTACATATTCATTCTCATTGATATCTTTAATTCTTTTTCTATTATATTATATTTCTCATACTGTGACAAACACCAAGATGTCTAAGGCTTGTACAGAAAAGATAGATCTAATTTTTAATCTCACTCATTAATACTTAATCCTAGGCAAGCAAATGGGGAGTTCATTATTTATGGATGATGAACAAAAAATGTCATAGGATGCCTTATGAAACAGACTTAAAAAAAATAATATTCAGTGAAATAATGCAAATAAACACCTGTGGTACAATATGGTGACTTGGAAAAAAGAGGAATGCCGCTATGGACAATAGTATTCTTCTGCTATGTAAACACTGGTACTGAATTAAGCTATTTGTTTTCAGAGAAACCAAGGTTATATCTGTGAAAATGTTCCATTATAATGATTCTATCTTTCATACTGGAAGACTAATGTTAATGCAAAATTTTTGTATGAGTAGTATTGTGTAATTTTGTTACTCAACATTATGCAATAATAACTTTTTCCCTTTACTGATATTAGACTGTTGTATTATGACTTTCTTAAGAGAAGAGCATGTGGGTTGAAGACAACCGGGCTGGTGTTAAGGTTTTGGAAACTAGATCTGTAATGTTTAAGATTTTGATAAAAAAAAATCTAGGTATATTGTTATATAGGTATATAAAAAAAGAGGGGGGGGGGGGTATAAAAAAAAAAAAAAGAAAAAAAGTTATTTGCTGTGTTTTACCAGTAAGTGGTGATCACCAAGCTATAATTTACAATATAGCAACAACAATAACTATAATGTAGTTTTAACTGAGTTAAGAAATCTGTGCCTGATAGAGTGCATCCTGAGCATGAATTTACAGGGCCATTTGCTGCATCTTTTGAAATGTATACAAAGAAAAAGGAATAACAAACACTAACTTACCTTGAAAAAATGACCCAAGCTTTCATCTCTGAGAAGAAAGGAACAGTTCAATGTAATCAAAACCACCATAAGTTTATTCTTTCTGTGCTATTTGTCTGTAGGATCACCTAAAGTCACTTAAAACCAGCTGGAGTGCCACACTGGAATTTGCACTAAAACCAAACAGGGGACAGATTTGGATGCACAGCTTGCACTCCACCCTGACCGGAACCACAACAGGGCACTCTGTAATGCTGTGGCAGTGACAAAACCGGCAATTATCAGCCACAGGCAAGTACTCAAAAAATTTAACACACTGAGACATTTATTGAGGAAAGCAAGTGTGGTATGAAGAACAGGAAGATATATGTTGACTGATAACCACACAGGTATACCAAGGGCTGCTGGACTGCTCAGTGATGTTTATCAGAAGATTACTAATGCAATATTGATACTTCATTGAAATTTAAGGGCAACGTTACTATTATCTCCAATGTAGCCAGGACTGTATCTGAAGTTTGCAGTAGCTACACACTGCATTATCTGAAATAGCATAGTAGTATCAAAAATTCCCTTAATGTTTTATCTTCTTCATACTTTTACGTACTTAGTAAATTCTGTATGTCTCAAAGCCTGCTCTCCCCTCACCTTTTCCTTCTTCTCTTGAGATGCAACTTAGAGTTAAAAGCACTCTGAACTTTCCAGGGCCAGTCTCTGAAATTACTTTTAATTAAATGAATAAATCAATAAATAACATTGTGTCATGATTATGACTCACAAAACAATGAAGCTATATTTCTCACTCTTTCATAATGTCAGCTCATCAGTCAAGAAAGATAAAAGTAGAGATGATAGAAGCTGATGTTGTGTACCTCTTGCAGAACAATTGAAAGAAAATATTTTTTGTTTTTCAGATCTCTGTGACTGACATGATTAGTTATGGAGGTCTGGAATTTTATTTTTTATTTTTTAGTTTATGTGAATTTTGCTTATTATTCCTTTTATATTTTTTTTTTAATCTATTCAGTCCAGAAAGAATAAAACACAAAACCTCAAAACAAAAACAAAGGGATGCAAAAACGTGTTCAGAAAATAAAGCATATACTTAAAAATAAATGTTAATCCATCAAATTTAGCCCAGAAAATTATTCATTGATCTAAAAGCAGCTTCTGGCTGCACACACATTGCACAAGTTACCTGATATCTGGCAAGTTCCCATGAATAAGAAAATACAAAAGTGGTTATAGAAAATGCCTTCTGTGTCTACTTAAAAAGAGGGAAGGAGGGTTTGTTTGAATCGTTAACCTTATGCATACACTATATGGAGCTGGCAAGGGTCGACTTGGTAAGAAATGGGCTTGGAGACTGCTGCCATCTAGGAATGCCATGGTTGCAATTACCTCAAAGACTGTTGAAATAGAACCAGTATTTCCCCCCTAAAGAGAAGTTTATTGAATTTTCTTGTTGAATTCAATACCCTACTCAGGTATAGAGAAGTCTCACCATTTATTTCAGTGGATCTTCAGAAAGAGATTTTTATCGGAAAGATGTGTGATATACAATACAGAAACACAAAACAGATAACCACCAAGATGTCTCTCTACCTGTGTGGACTTAGAAAAAAGAACAACAGAGCACTCTGCACAGAACCATGCAGAGACATAGACAAAAATTATGATTTTGGAGCTGTTCCACTATTTTCCTCCCAGTGACTGAGAGTCTGCCCTCAAGACAGCTCATGAAGCCTATATACGCTCAGTCTGCTTCTTTGTGCATGACACCCATTAGCAGATAAAACCAAAGATCCAGTTTAAATTAGATACTGCTTTCTGGAACTATGAATTAAATAGTCATGAAAGTTACCCTGACCAGGAATAACACTTTAAGGGAGATGTTGACAGAGGAAGGCCACAAATGTGTGAAAGCATCTCCTTCTCCAACAATAATTTATTCTTCTGTCAATCTGCTTGCTACCTTTGGGTGTCTGGATGGATCTTTTTGGAATTACTTTGTGAGACAAGCCAATGAACCATCACAAATATGTATGGAAGGCAGCCACATAAAAAGAATTACATTGACTACTGAATCATGTATAAAGGTCTAAATGCATAAGCATTTCTTTTCCATCAGAATGAAAACAGTCACCACTGTTCTTTCTAAAACAGCCATCCATTGACTACTTAAGCCCTGTCCATACTGAAACCATAATCTCTCAACTTTATACCCTACAAGCCATGGGCTCAGGTAAAGCTTAACTTTCCCAAATTCTCAATGTTCAATGAAGTGGTTTCTGATCACTGGTTCAGCCAAGATACAACATCATTAGGAAGATGAAAGTTATTTGCAAACTTACATAAAAACCCTGACTTTTTATTCCTTTCCCAAACTCCTTTTCATCTCTGAAGACCAGTCTTACTACTCCAGATGTTTTTCTGTAGACATTCCAAGTTATTTGGACAGCAGCTGTTTCCTTCAAATTTTTGATCTCCATGTATCGGTCCTGTATCACTAGATGTGAAAGACTGTAATGTACAACCTCCACCTACAACTCCAATGAAAGCTCCGATCAAAGGTTTCATAAGAAAAAGGGTTTCTACCAATCATTTGGTATTACTGTTCCTATACCTAAGTAGGTATTACCCTTAACTTCCACAAATGATTAAAAGTCTTGAGTAATTTGTTAAAAAAACCTCACTGCAATAGATATATCCTTTAACGAAACAACAAAGAATTGATTTTTTCCGAACCCAATCACATAATTTTTAAAATCCTACAAATCAAACTGAGTGTTAAAAATTACCATTTCACAGGAGTGAAAAGACAAGTACAGTTGTTTCAATGAAAGAAACTGTATCATAGCAAACAAACCAGTTTTTGTAAACCTTAAATACCAAAAAAAGTCTCACGTGTTTAGGTATACAAGTTTATAACGTAGGATGTAAATTCCTTGGGCTATAAATTCAATTTGTCTGTCTTAAGTGGGAAGTGCAAATGAAACAGAGACTTCCACCCTGTTATGTTTGTCCATGCTACAAACCAACACACTATCTGGTATCCTGCGAACTCTAAGCTTGAAGGCGAACTAGGCTACAAACAGCCAAGCATGTTAAGACTGAGATGGAAACAGAAAGTTTCCTATACTAAGCCTGAGGAGGAACTGTGCGCTGATGGCATAGCAGCGTGTTCCAGAGGCTTGTTCCTCTCTGTGGCTGTCATGTAACGTGTTATCACCTTCTATAGCTACCTTCTATAATTGATGTTTGTGGTTTATAGCTTTGGTAGCAAGTTGGCCATGGTGATCAGACCTGAGCAGCACTCAGCAAAACAACTGAATTCCCCTGAATATGTTACAGTAAATGAGGCTGAATCAATCCCAAACTTTCATTCACTGAAATGCACCTTTCTTATCAAGTGATTCAGTTGGTTTTATGATTACATTTTGCATGACTGTTGATTAGTAAATCATTAGGCATGTGTGAGGAAGGGAAGCACAGTGAAGGCCATTATCTAGACCAAAACACCACTATTATCTAAATTGTAGTGTTATGCTGATGAGAATCTCATTGACTTCAGTATAACTTGTCAAGGCATAAAAATATATTGCTACAGGTGAGTAAGGGACTTGGTCTGTAACAATTCAAATTTATCATGTATCAAAACAGAATATAACTTATTTATTTTCTAGATTGTATCAATTAATTTGCATTGTAGACCACATGTTCCAGCTCACATCATGTCACTCCTACTACTTTACTTAAAACACGGGGCACATCACTGAGTAATTTTGATTGCTATAGAAACATGCTTAGCTTTTCAGGATAAATTGCTCTTGATGGGATTGGATGTCAGTCTGACTGTTGAGAAGGATCCTATTTTATGACACATCAATTATCACATAAAACAGAAAAGACAATGTAAACCATAAACCAAAAAAGGAAGAAACCCCCATACTTTGATGATATTTAGGGCTTTTGTGAAAAGTCATAATCTTTTTGTACATGCACTGTGTATTACAAGAAGAACTGTTATACCTCTAACAGAAATTAAAGATTCTTTTTCAAACAAAGCAGTTACACGTGCAAGTCTCTTGTCCATAGCTTGTTTTTCAAGGTGATTTAAATCCCTACAGAGCTCACCAAGGAGATACATCGCTGATACTTCCCATGAGTAGTTTGCTGAGCCAGCCAATGTATGTGCTTATGTTGTACATCACTTTGGCATCATTAAAGAATTCTGGGATGTCACGTGGTCTTGCAGAAATTAATCACTGCTTAACAGTCTGTGCTCCTGTGTTTATGC
Organism: Falco rusticolus; assembly: GCF_015220075.1. Classification (NCBI taxonomy): domain Eukaryota; kingdom Metazoa; phylum Chordata; class Aves; order Falconiformes; family Falconidae; genus Falco; species Falco rusticolus. The sequence continues at coordinate 42,884,899 of NC_051210.1, read as the reverse complement.
AGTCATTTGGAATATCTGCATGTAACCATTAGTACTCTGAAGAGAGTGTATATGCAGGTAATGAACCACAGTGTTATGTTACAGCGGAGATAAATAGTTTTCAAACTGATAATTAATATTTTGGAAGGTTGTTTTATGTATTATGTGATGCATTGCAATGATATTCCCAATCATTCCTAAATACTGAGTGGTGGCAGTTCTAGTCTGAGATAAACGTACAAGTACTCATTGTAAAAAGGTTATTAAAGCAAATATTTAAACTTAAACATAAAAAAGACCAAACCCTCTTCTCTTTAATTTCAACAGAAATATACTTACATTTAAATAATGGTACTTAAGAAAAAGAACTGCAGTTTTTTATTAATCAGGCAAGATTAATTTTTACATCTTTCTAGTCTATATTTCTTAAATTGGTATTTTAGACACAGATCTCAAGAATAAAGTGACATGTACAGAAAAATTTGTCTTAAAAGCATTTAACTAAGCTTCCTTTAATGTTGATGATAAATGCTGATCCAGAGTGAGGTGTATGTGCTTATAATCCAGACAGCACGTTTAATGGAAATGAGCCCCACTAATGGAGTTGAGTTTGGAGGAAGAAGGAAGGTTGCTTGTTTCTAAGATCAAAGTCAGCAGGTTCCTTACTAAAGTTCCCAAAAGATAGCCCACTTCTAAATATTTACCTTGTTTATAAAATTCAACTAGTATACTTGAACATCAATTAGTCTCTTCAGTAAAATAAATGACTTTGGAAAGTAGAGATTCTATACTACCGAAAAGCTGTTTGCTCTAACATATTCTTCTGTCAAGTTGTTTGTTTATCATTATTGTGCTTTATTTTTAAAACAGAAAAGAGGATTTTTTTTTTTTTTTAATTCAAGCAATTGAATTTTCAATATAAGAGATGTCTTATGAGTATTTTCAAGTTTCTCTAGATTTCAGGGTCATGAGGATTGCTGTGCTAAAATGCATTATTGGATTATTAAAGATAGCTAGCACTGTACTTCTGCCACTCATTTAAATTCGTTGTACAAGCTCAAGAGTTTAATAGAAACTGAACACATTTATTTAGCCTAAAAAGAAAGGCAATTGTATCTAAAAGATGTGACCTGATCTAGCTGACCTCTTGCACATATACTTATTTGAAAGAAGAAATCCCACTTGAATAAATAAACTTATTTCTGACGAAAGCGCGATATGGCTTGCTTACTGTCAAAGTTTAAATAGATGAGCCAATTTTAAATGTTAGTGAGGAAACATGTTTAACTTCTTTTTAAGCAGAGCTAAAGTTTCTGATAAACAGTTGCCATTAGAAAATAAAACTGGCAGAGTGATAATGTAAATTAATATCTTTTCCTAAAGTGAGAAGTAAAAGGGATATCTATTTACAGTTTCAGGAATATTGAAAACCCCTCCCCACCACCACCCCCCATCCCGCATCTCAGCTTTCCACCTCTGCCTGTCCTCGGGGTTATGTTGCTATCCTGTGGCTGCTCATTCAAGTTGCTTTTCATTTTCCTGTTTTCATTTCCAAAATGGGTTGTAGCACTAACCTTGCTCTTGCATTTGTTGTTACATTTGTTAATGAAAACGTGTAACATCCACAAATTAGATTCTATTAAGGCTTTGTTGGTTTGTTTGTTTTTGGGGGTTTTTTTGGGGGGTGATATCCTGTGAAGCACCAGAATATGTTTATATACATATGTATGTATGTGTGTGTTTATATACATATAGCTCTTTTTTATATTCATCCTTGAATTAGTGAAAAAGCAATATTTTTTTTCCATTTTATTTTCCCTTTTGAAGAAATTGTAATTCTTTTCATTTGTTTTCAGTGTGAATTTCATTGAAATAGTTATATTCTATGCAAGTAGAAATACTGGTTTAATTTAATTTAGTCTAGTTCTTTTGAAATTATATGTGATGTCAAAACCCTGCTGAGGAATACCAAAAGTTTTGGTGTGGTGTCCACCACCAGTAAGGAACAGACAGGTCACTCCAAAAGTCTGGACACCTTCCCTCCTCCTCCCCAGTGGGACCTGCACAGACAGCACTTGGGGGCAGGTTTAGTTAGAAGCAGCTGGATGTGCCAATACTGCAAATCTTTCCAAGGAGCTCATTCAAGAGTGCTGGTGGCCTGGTTGGTGGCCTCCCAGGTCTGCCCTTGGATCCCACCCCACTCCCCCAAGGACCGGGTCCTACTGGAAAGACAGAGGATCAGCTTCAGAGCCACAGTCTTCCACGCAGTTGTAGCCCAGGCAATCTGGTGGAAACCCAAACAGTTCACCAGTAACTCAGTAATCACATGCTTTCAACAAGGCATGTCAGGCTCAATAAATAATTCTTACTGATAAAACTCTTTGCCTTTAAGCTGTCTAATGAACTGAGTATACAGCAGCTTTACACCCACCAATTTCAGGCTTTATCCCAACACAACATACAAAATGGAGCTAGAAGCAAGCCTGGTATATTATTTTCATGCTAACTAATCCTAGAGAGACATCAAGCCTAGCATTCATACTTAACTCCACTGCAAGACCTTCATTACATCTAAAAGAAAATCTGTTGAACTTGCTTTGTGGCACAATGGAATTTAATTGCTACTGTATTAGACAATATCTGAAGCAGTTTTGAAAACAGGCTTTTGTTGGTTAGGAATCTCATATTTAACTGTAAAAGTTATTAGATCAGAGATTTAAGTGTAGATATTTACTGTCTTGTATCTGACATCCAGGAATGGACATGGACTTCAAGCCTGCCTCTGGCTTTTATCTGTTGCATTAGGGCTTTAATATTTTAGTACAGTGTACAAAATAGACCTCGGTTACTAAAATCACCTATGTCTACATTAGTAAATAATTTGGACCAATAGAAGCAATTATTGCATTAAGGCAGCTGATACTGAGAGCGCTACGTCCACTGCAAGTCATTCAGGGATTTATTCTGGACAAAAATTATTTTGTTCCTCTGGACTCAATGTCCCCACAGTTTGAAGCTGTCTCAGGAAGATGTAGCTTGGACTTTGAATCCTCATGAGGGGCTGGAGAACATTTGGTGAGCACATGGAGCTGAGATATTGGCTTAGATTTTCCCTGAAATAAATCTAAATTGTGTGGTAGCAAACTGGGGCATTAGCTTCAAAATCACATTTTGGTCTGAACCAAAGCACTAAAATTCATTTTGAAATCTTGTAATTGTTTGAAGTATAATTTCAAATGATGTTTCAGTGCAGTCACATGTATTGAAATGAACATCATATGCACATGTGCACATGAAACTGGTTTCATGCAGTTCTTGTTCCCCAGTACATAAATATCAGGCACAAATAAATTTGGACTAAAACCAAGCACACTGTGGGAGGTGTTTTCTATAGTAATGATGGACAAATGAGGTTCAAATTGGCTCCAAAAATAAAAATCTGAAGTTATCCAAACTTCCTGGTTTGGATTTTCGGCAGAAAGACTCAGAAATACATTGTTTTTGTGGGGTTTTCAGTGCTCTCTGGTTTAAACTGAATCTTAATTACAAAGGCGGGGGTGGGGAGTGGCGGGGGTGGGGAAGCTTTTCTCATGGAATTTATTATTTCTGCTTTGAGCCCTGGCATCAGTCAGAAACCACAAAACTTCATGAGGATTTCAAAAGTTTGTGTGTAATTTCTAAAGTTCAGTATAAAACAACAAAACAACAAAGAACAGGATTCTGGGTAAAGATTAGAGACACATAAACGCTTGCTTGGTTTTGATACAAAAAGCTAACAATATTTTCATAAACTCTATTACTTTCAGAAGAACTGTGCCTTACTTCCAGGACCAATTACACCAAACTGGGAGAAAGGAGATTATTGTTAAAATCATATGTTTCCCAAGAAAAATCTTCAGAAAGTATGTCAGAACAAAAGTGGTGGGTTTATCTGGAGTTTTATCTTAGTTTGGTTTAACTTCTAAAGAAATTATGAACCAGGGTAATTTCAACAAACAGGCCACATTTTTGCAAACAGATTCCCCCAGTTAGGAACATCTCAGAAACAAGGCATGCAACCTCTTGCATACATGCACTCCCCTGAAACAAAACTGATGGGCTCGCTGCCTCACTGTGAAGATGTGTTTCACACTTTTCCTAAACTTTCTGTTTGCCTGTATTTTTTCCTGGCAAACCATATGCAGTGTAAATTCAAGCACTGCACACAAACTAAAACCACTAAAGCAAGTCTTTTTAGATGACACACCACTTTGTCCCAAATTTTCTTTGAATCTTGTCCTATTTTCTAACACCCAAATTTCTGAAAACCTGTTGGGTTTGTGCTGATGAAAGTTAAAAAAAACAACCAACCAACCAACCAACACCCCCCCTCCCCACCCACCCCACCCCCCACCCCCCTGCTACAAGTAAAAAGTGTATAATTTACTTTGGTAAAACAAACACTAGGGGAACCTACAGTGAAGACCTGTGAAAAATTGGTAACATAAGACATAACGGGATGCAAATTGTACCTTAGTGCACATGAAATAGAAGACAGTCTATTTCTTTTGTAGGACCTTCTATGGGGTTCTGCAGTAATAGAAGATATTATAAAGTAGTTATGTAAAGAAATTTTTTTCAATGCTGTATCTTCAAATTCCACTTTTCAGCCATTTTTAAAGGAAATTCTTCAGAAAACAAACAAACAAACAAACAAAACCAAACCAAACAAACAAAAAAAAAAAAACCCACAACCAAGGTTGCCTATCCTGGACAGTTCTCTTCTAGATATCAGTTATGCAGGACTTATTAGGTAACTGCCATTTTAAGAACTATTATGAGGCTTCATATTAAAGAGTTTCTATTTGAGAGTGGGGGTGGAAACAGCAGGAGATGATCCATATGGGAGAACTTGTGCATGTCTCTTTTTCTTCACAAACAATTGAAATATGAAAGAACAAGCACAGCAAGGCCACATGAATACTTGAGCAACTGTGTACAACAAACTAAACCTATCTACATATGAAAACTGGCAGTTTCAGACTACTTTCTGAAAAACAGAGCACAATGACGGCCAAAGCAAAGCTCCCAAACTACTTAGACTGATACTGTTTTGTTCCCAACTAGTGGTATGTAGAGATATTTTAGTCCCACCCTCAAGATCTTAAAGGAGATACAGAAAAGGCAAGGGATAAAATAAAGGAAATATTTTCTTCATTTAACAGATGGGGAACTGCAGCAAAATTACATGTTTGTGGGGTTTTGTGGGGTTTTTTTGGTTTGTTTTTTTTTCAGCATATTCCAATGTAAGGCAAGCTACTGCAGGGGATGAGATGTGCTTTTCCTTTAGAACATGTCATAATGATTTTTTTCTCTCTTTTTATGTTTGTTTGATGACTTCCTCACAGTTGCCAGAAAACAATGCATTTCTATCTGAAATAGCAAAATAAGGTGGGAAATAATTTCGTTATGTGATTTCTGCATTGCTTATAGAGCTAAGACTTCCTAGATACAAACTCCACTGCATAGGCTGGGAAGTGAATACAACCTCATATACAATCATTTCACGCCTCAGTTCTGCTTGATTTTTCATGCTGTTTGAACCCTAATTTAAGTGTGAAGTTCACTTAATTTGAATTTGGACTTTGGGAGTGCTTTTAAAGAATATGTTGGTGTTTCAATTTGTTATTTAATCCTTTCTTCCAAGGGTAATGAAGAAAATCAGGACTGAACTGAGTGACCAGTATAACAAAAGGAGTTTCTTCTACATTGTCTTCATTCTTACTTCATTAAACTGTAATGTTTCCTTGTTTGAACTGTTAGCCCAGTGCGTCTGTTACCACTTTTTTCCATGCAGAGTATCTGTGGCTGAAATGCCTGATCCCAAGATGTGATTTCAATGAAATGCAGACTTCAGAAATTGCCAGGTTATTTCTGAATGCAACAACAGTATTCTATCAAAAAAACACCTTAATAAAATAATGAATTCCTGAAGTCCACAATTTGTCATTCAAATAATATCGTAATTATTTCTGCAAAGCAAGGGTAAATAAAAGTTACATGCCCATCAGAAATAAGAAATCAAGAGTTTTGGAGTAAATGTAAGTTCTCTCATCATCCCTAATTGTCACTTGCTGTAGACGTCAAACTAACAGAGTAGCAGAATGTAATTTCCTTGTTTGATTCACCATGAAATTAAACTGAACTGACAATTTTTATTTTCACCTGGCAAATTCATCCAACACTATTTAAATCTAACTAATCAAGTACAGTTATCTGCTGCACACACTCATGTCTCCTACCACACCTCTGATTTGCAGTAACCCACATCCACAGCTTCCTCTGACAGCCTAGCATCGGATTACATTCACAGTCTTGCAAGGTGTAAAGGAATGCATGGACATAGTTAGCAAAGCTGCCATCAAATATATAGTCATATAGCTCCTGCTGAAAGGTGGTGGGCAGGCGGAAAAAGTAAGAGTGTTAGGAGTACGGAAAACAAAACAAGTGTAGAGACAAAATCTCTGGGATTATCTTTGAACACATAACAAGTAAACCTAGTGTTCTTTCTTCACAAATAAGTAGTTTATTGTCATTCATACTTCACTAGTAAAAAAAATAGGAAGCAATAGTTAATATCTAAAATGTTCCATATCCCATAGTGTGTCAAACATTACGCTTTACTGGGTGCAGTATAGCTCTAAACACAATGAATTAGAAGCCAGGCTACATATAAGGGTATCTTTGAACTGGGCGAGCTGTAGACCCAACTGTGATAGCTTTGGTTGTAACAACTGAAGTTGTCTATAAAGACTGGGTATAGTCATCCATATATTATATTTTCCCTCAATAAATAAACCAGAATTTGAAGTCAATGAAATAATTCAGTGATCATTTCTGTTCTCTCCCTCCAAAACAGAAGAAGGGGATTGCATATAATATAGAAGGTATTTGACCTGTTGTACTCCCCTGTAAATTAAAGTCTCTCTTCTTTTGACATTGAGAGCAGAGGGTGTGTTGTATGCTATAAACAGTGAGAAGTCTGTGTGTATTTCTCCATAAACTCATAAAATGTGATTATGCTGGGGAGCAACCTGAAGCCTCTGTTTCCTCTTTCCTAGGAAGAGAAGGACAGAAGGCAGACACAGAGCAGTGGAGGGGAAAATATTGCTTCCTCAGCTCCTCTTCACACAACCTTGTTACCAGTGAGAGGAGGGAGTAGAGGGTCACTGGGCTGTGATTTTTTCTTTGCAGTTCCCATGGGGTGAGGCAGCACATTGCAGACTATGTCCTCAGGGCAGGACCTAGCTCAGCCACTTTGTTTTAGCAACTGCCTTCTTGGTAACATTTTTCCAAAGACAAACTCTTTCCTTGTGGAAAAATTCTGCAAAGAAATTAGAGGGAGTGAATTAGAGGCATCAACGGGATTATTTAACTATTCTCTGTTCCCATTAAAGTAACACCACTATACTGTTTTGCCTCACTTAAAGCGTAGTTTTGCTGTACTTTGTTCCTCCCCACTCAGCAGGTTTCTTCTGTTAGAAACAGCCTGACACCCTCAAGCTTCCCTTCTAATGAGGTAAATCAGTTAAATGTTAAAGAGTCAATGGGTTAATAACATTTGTCAGAGAGTTTACATTAGACCACAGAGAAAAATGACAGCTCTCTTTCAAGGCTGAAGAATTTATTCCCTTGAATCAATTCAGAAGTTACAAATACAATTTCATAACTACACTGCCTGTAATGATGGTGTCATTCCAGATAGATAACTGGGTCCAAAACATATTGTGGAGGTATGCTTTGAGGGGAGATTCCTCCAGGTTTTTAAGAAGTGCATGTTCTCTTTCCCATCCTGCATTCAAGGTCTTGCTAGCTTCACACACTTCCCATTCATTTTTACCTGTTGTCGCTGCAATTTTTTTTCCTCTGGCAAAGAAAACAATTCACCTCAGCCCAACCAGCTAAGAATGTTTTTTTCCTCCAGGGGTGCCAAATCATTTTGTGGATCACCCAGCTCAGACCACAAGAGTCTGTTGTTTCCAACATCTGCTAACTGCAGTGATTTCCTTTCCAAGAACTTTTCCATTGCCTGCTGTCCTTCTCCGTCAGCTTTCTGTGCATCTGTTCCATATCTTTGGGGAATCCAAATCCTCACATGGCAATGCAACAGAAGGAAACTTCTTAAGATTATTTTATTTTAAGCAACTTTTGTGTATTTAACCAATCTCACCAGAATTTTAATTTTATATTCAAGTTATTAAACCAAGTGTAACTACTACCAAGTACTGAAGTTAGCACAGGATGCTGTATAACGGCCATTGTTTTCCAGTAATGTCACTTTTCAGTCATTTTGTTATTACCTCAAAATAATGCACCTCATTTCATCCTAACTAGACCTTCTGTCTTAAAACCACTGTATAAATGTTAAGTTGATAGAGATTGAAAATTGTACTTTTACTCTTTACTTGAAAATCATTATATTTTCTTTTGTTGGAAGTGACATAGTATGTCTATATTACCACAGGAAATACATACTTTTTTCCTTTATGAACATTTTTTCTGTTGAGTAAATGATTGCAGTGCCTTGGAAAGAGAAAACTTTATGCATCAAATTCATGCCTGGTGGAACTCCTTTGAAGATTATGAAGTTAAACCAGGGATTAATTTGACCCCATACACACACAAAAAACAGTCAGATTGCCAGACAGTTAGACCAGAAATAATATTTTATGATGGAAGCCAAGAAAAGCTAATGAAAAAAAGACAATTGTTTATTTTGGAAAAAAATGTTTTATGCTTTGGTTTGTAGTCTCCTGACACAACAGCATTATTTGTGTCTTCAATGGAATTAAAATTTTGGGAGTTATTAAGAATAGAAGAAGGTTGGATGCAAAAAAATTCTGTGTTTGAAAATAAAATCCACAACAAAAGTGTAACACAGTAACACCTGTGCTACAAGTGGTAGCGACGCTAACTGGACAGTGCAAGAACACAGATACATCTAGTACTAGCCAATGATATTGGACAGAAACCTGTCAGAATTAAAAGCTGCATGTAGGTACAAACCCCTCTAGATCCTGAAATACCACATACTTCAAGCAGCACAAGTGGGCTCCACCATAGCTTAACTCAACACATTAGAAATGACACTAAAAATGCAAGTCTTTAAAGCCCAAACACCCTGCCCTTGCTTACCCAAATGCTTCCAACTAATTCCATGTGACAACTTTCTAAGTGGGGGTGGCAGACTTGTATGCATGAGTTTCCTCTTACTGGATTCAAATAACCATCAACACACAATCGTATTTTCCAACAATAAAAAATTACTTTCGAATTTAACTTTGCATGGAGTTCATATATAAGATTGCACATTTGTATCCTAAAGAAGGAACAGTTGAGGGGTTTCTTTTCATTTATTTCACCAGTTTTCATGTTGAATGATTATCTGTAGATGTTGTCAACCTTCTACAATTACAAGAATAGAGGTGTCACTGTAACTTACTGGGTCTCAATACTACAAAATCAATTAAGCAGAACAGGAGATCAGAAGCTTGTAATGGGGATGCTAGAATAAATCCCCGATTTACTAAAATTCAGAGTGACAAATTTATTCATGGTCCAATTTCATTCATGGTCCACACAACAATCTTACTTCTAAATTGCAGACATATGGGTCTAATGGATTGACTGGGGGGTGGGTAAGGAACTGGCTGGATAGCCAAAGAGCTGCAATAAAGGGATCAATGTCCAAGTGGAAACTGAAAATGAGTAGTGTCCCTCAAGGGTCCATAACAGGACCAGTACAGTTTAATATCTTCAGCAATGATATAGCCAATGGGATCGAGTGCATCTTCAGCAAGTTTACAGATAACACCAAGCTGAATGGTGCACTTGATTCGCTAGAGAAAAGGGATGCCATCCAGAGGGACCTGGACAAGCTTGAGAAGTGATCCTCATGAGGTTCATGACAGCAACCTAACACAAAATGGGGGTTGTTTGAGAATAGCCCTGCAGAGACGGACTTGGGGACACTGGTGGGTAAAAAATGGATGCGAGCCAGCAATATGCACTTGCAGCCCAGAAAGAAAATTGAATCCTGAGCTGCATCAAAAGAAGCCTTGCCAGCAAAGGAGGTGATTCTTCCCCCTTACTCTACTTTTGTGACACCCCACCTGAAGTACTGCATCTAGCTCTGGAGTCCTCAGTACAACAAAGACATGGACCTGTTGCAGCAGGTCCAGAGGAAGGCCACAAAAATGATGAGAGGTATGGAACACCATTCCTATGAAGAATGGCTGAGACAGTTGGTGTTGTTCAGTTGGGAGAAGAGAAGGCTCCAAGGACACCTTATTGAAGTCTTTCAATGTATAAAGGGAGCTTATAAGAAAGATGAAGACAGACTTTTTACCAGGGCCTATAGTGACAAGACAAAAGGCAGTGGCAGATTTACATAGGTTGACAGGAAGAGTGTGGTGAGACGCTGGAACAGGTTGCCCAGAGAAGCTGTAGAAGCCTCATGCTTGGAAATGTTCAGTCAGGTTGGAGAGGGCTTTGAGCAACCTGATCTGGTGAAAGATGTCCCTGCTCACAGCACTGATCTTTAAGGTCTCCTCTGACCCAAACCATTCTATGATTCATGTGACTCAGCATTGTTACATCAGTGATGGCTTATATGGTCCATAATGTTTGAATATTTTGAGAAGAAACAAACAAATGAAAAACCTTTCTTTCCCTGAATTGGAAGGTTACCCAAATGGATATTAGGTTAAAAAAAAGATGGGAAAGCAGGGAAAGGTGGCAGGAAGTTAAAAGTGGAAGAACAGGAGCAAACAACTCCTGAAACCAGTTACATTCCCTAATGGCACTGAGAATGTTAGCAATTAATTTCTCACAAAAAGAAAATAATATCTTTCAAATATCACTATTTTTTTTTTCCGACTTACAGAATATATTCTTTCGGGATAATTTTGGCACTGGAACTAATTTCCAGGTTTTATGTTGTTACAGTACATAGAAGTCTTTAAAAGAAAGTAAAGTGAGAGAATTCTAATTAAAAGGGCAGGAAGCTTTATGGTTACTATTGTTGGCTGATATTGAAATGAAAATATGTATTTGGCACTTTAAGGTAAAGTAAATAACATGGTTTATGTAATCTTTTCTTAGAGATCCGGTAAGATCATGCTGATCCACAACACTTCTTCATGGATAAAAATCCTCAATAAGCCTTGTGTTGAGTCATGTGATTAAAGGAAAAAAAAAAAAACCACAACCCACAACATATTGATTGCATTTTTTCTGTCAGGACCACAATAGTGACAGACATAGATCTTAAGTGCAAGGTGCAGACTGCACCAAACACACCTGGGATGCAGACTTCTTGCAATTAACCAAACAATTTTTCACTCTGCCTGAATGCCTCAGTAGCAATACCACTAAACTAGCAGACCCTGAACTGTAATTCCAAGATACAGAAAAATGTTTCTCTCCTTCCACAGGTTAATGCTGTTCCTTCTTGGTTTGTTGGTTTGGGGTTTTTTTTTGTTGTTGTTGTTGTTTTGGGTTTGTTTTTTTTGTTGTTGTTGTTGTTTTGGGGGCGGGGGGAATAGGAAGGATAGAGAAGTTAGTTTAGTGTTTTTTGGTTTTTGTTTTTTTTTTTTTTAAATGTGGATCCATTCTATTAGCCATTGTACTATGTGGCCTCAAAGCCTGTTAGTCCAACACACAGAAAAACAGATTTGGAGGGGAACTTTTAAAACTGCCTTAGCCTCTCAAGACGGTTTTAAATTTATCATAAAAATACAGTCTCTATTTTCAGTTTTACTGCAGAAACTTTTATTTAGAGAGTAAGGATTGAAGTATTTACAAACAATTCAAAGCGAAAGACATAGTGCCTTCTTGGACTCAAAATCACATATACCTGTCTAAACTTTTGATCACTATTCACTGCAGTACTGAAGAGTATGTATATGTTGTTATAATGCCTTGCCCCAATATTACTTTCTTTTTCAATCATATGTCGGAAGTGTGGTGCCTGATTCAGGGTCTTAAGCACACTTCCATTGGATAAAAGGATTGTCCAAACAATAGTCAACTGACAGTACTTCTTTAATCATCAAAAATTAATATGCTAGCTATGTTGATAAAACAGAATGCCTGGCATGATGTATAACATGAAGTAGGATGTCTTTAAATATTTCCACCCTTAAACACTGGAATTTTCCATTATTTGTGCATAATTTGATAGCTGTAACTAAACAAAAATGTGAATTCAAATTAGAAGTGAATTAGGAAAAACTGACTTCAAAACCAAACCCAGCATTTAATATTAATGAGTACACAAGTGTATTTTAAAATGTATGTTCTCTTTATATATTCCAGCATCCTGAGTATTTTGAACTATGTCTTCCCCCTTGTGGTTTTGGTAGGTCCTTATTTTTATCAGAGTGTAAGAAAGTGAAGGACCTTATAAACCTTTGCATCACAAGAGGGGGGAAGGGAGGAGAAATAGATTGGCTGACCATCACATCCACAGGAGGCTGATGGGTTTTATTCTTGGGTGGGGTAACTGCTACACTGCAGGATGGGCACTAAAATGAAGTTTAGTATCCTAAAACACACAGAGACATATATCATACTATGTTCCACTCAGTAAGTGTTATAGCAGACAAACACATTACAGCAATCTTTGTGAAAATGGGCTCAAGAATAGACACCCATACAAAATGACAATTGAATTACCAGAATGATCAGAAAGCTTATTTCATTGAATAAAATCCACCCATTATAGCCTTCTCAAAACCTGGAAGAGTTCTTCTGGTGGTGTCCCTGGAACCATTGCAGGGACTGAGACTATTTTAAAAACACGTTTGGGATAACAGTCTTCAAAAAAGGCAGTGCTAAGAAACTTTTTCTAAGGTGTGTTTTGCTAACAGAGTGCACAAAATTAACTGAAGAGTTAACAATCATGTAATTTGATCCCTGAGTTTTTTCCTCAGCGTACCTTCTCTGATTAGACCAAAAGTAACAGCAAAACTTCAGCTGAAAGCAAGTGCCATAGAATACCTGTTTCCAGTTACTCCTCAGCGGGACACTACAACAGTCACCAAAATGATTCCACTGTTCAAAGCACGGATTGTCAACTCTCCTTGAGGTCTGTCTATGTTATCAAATATGCACATTTCAGATGGAACTTCACACTCAGTAAAAAGATGTTAGATTGCTGTTAGCTCTTCAGACTGCTCCTGACGATGTGTTAGGATGTCTGTCTATGTGTCTGTCTATGTTTTCTGAATATACTCAATGACTATGAGCTAATAATTGTGTGACAGTAAGAAGAGTCCTGGGAAAATTAATTCTCTGTGTTCAGCATGGTCTTGTTACCTTAGTGTCATCAAAACTCTGAACTGTTGGTGTCAGCCCCTCATTTGCAGTTTTAATATTGCTTAAGGATAATGGAAAGCCTTACACAAACTTGTAAATGATTAACAAGACAAAAGACTTTTAAATGGGCATTTTATGTGAGCTAAGTGTGTGGTGAAGCCTTCAATAATTGTTCCTATTTCATGGGGACTTGGCTTTTCATGAATTCATCTCAGTGTCATCTTTCATACATATTACAGTGTTGGTTCATTAAAATTCTCAACGCAGCAGTGAACCTGGTCAGACTGAAACAGGGCTGACAAACCTCATGTCTGCCACAAAGATAACCAGACTTTATGAAGGTGAAATTAGTTTTCAGGATCTGTACTGTTCACTTGATTGATTCCGTCTTAGAAGTCATATGACTTTATGTTTCCTGCTTGGGCTGCCACTGTCATGCAAACATGACCTGATAACACATTGTCAGGAGCAGTCCGAAGAGCTAACAGCAATCTAACATCTTTTTACTGAGTGTGAAGTTCCATCTGAAATGTGCATATTTGATAAGCAGTTCACTTCTTCTATCTGTCCTTTTCATTTTCAGAAAGTTAATCTTTTCTGCTCCACTGAATCCTGTGTCAAAACGAGCTGGCTTGGAAATGCAGCAGGTGGCCCCATATGACAGTATGTGGGCCAGCTGAGACCCTGGGGACAGACAGGTTTCTCCACCATCCCTTGACAGTGATGGTGATGGGAGCAGCAGTACATTTTGCCACTCAGTCCCTTTCAAGGAGACAGACTTTCAGTATCAGGATAAAAATCCTATTGAACTCATTTTTATTACTGTTTGGTCCTTAGGTTTGGGCTCAGGTACAAGCTATAAATCATTTTTCCTCTTGAAGAGATATTGTTAGCAGGCATGCCATGCTATGTATGAAATCTACTTTTCCCATATAACCTTTGTACATAATCTCAGTACATTCCAGAACAATTTCAGGCAATGAAAAGTTTCATGGATAATCACAGCAGTACTTCATTACACCTCTAGCCCTCAGCAGTTCACCATCTGAGCGTCTGTCCCCACACTGTCAGGGATGAACTTATCTTTCATACCACACCCATCAAATCTGTACAACTACATTAGCTGCCTCTGCTATTTTTATGAAATACATATGAAAAAACAAGAAGATATCATACCAGTTCCTACACTCATATACCCAAATGTCAAACCACAGCACTTTATGGGAGCTACAATTTACTGCTCATTCACGGATTTCTCCAGCATAACTTACTCTTGAATTTAAGGCAGCAATAGTTTACTTCTCATGTGAGAAAAAAAGGTCTCCACAAAGCATCTCAGGAAGTATACCTGGTATCTCACAGTCCTCCATGCAGCACTGTAAAGAGCCAGATGTTATCTCCTAGCCCTGGAAATAGTCTGGTAGAAGAAACCCATTCCTGGGTTAGCTTTAACACAGCTCAGCAGCTCTGGCCCTATTCGTCTTCCTGAAGGATTGGGAAACTTGATTGCTGCAGCTATTTGACACCAACTGTGTATTGGTTGCCTGGATTTGCAGCTATTCAAAACAATTTGAAAATGTTTTTGTTTGCATTTTCTAAACATTTGGTAGGATTTAAAAAAAAAATAAATAAAAGGAAGGATGAAATATCAGTATTTTATTTACAGTCCAAAGAGCTGACATCACAGCTTAAGCAGATCTGCTGACCTTGGTGGGAAGACTAGATAATACTACATAATGCCACACACCATGGAAATTATTACAATTGTACTGTTTACATTTTATTAATAATGTTCCAAAAGTTAGCCCTGAGCACTGTTAAACTTTTTACTCCTTTAAACAGCAAAGTTCTCTCAAAACATGTTTTGGCAGACAGTAACACAGGAAGGATCGAAGTTTCCTTGTTTTAGCTGTTGTCCTCACATCTGTTTCTTGCGACAGTGAAATTTTACTGGAGCAAGTGATGGAGTTTTCTGCCTTGTGAACTATGTGCTTCCAAACAGGAAATGCTCAGCACTCACAATTTTCCTCCCAAACATCTGATGTCAGCATTCTATCTCCTTCAAGAGTCTGATGCAAACCATGAAATTAAACAAATGGAATGTTCCTCCACCTTGACCTTCAAAGAAGTCAGCAATCTATGCAGAGGCTGAAGAACGTAACCATATGCCTTACGCACTGTACAAAATCCTCTCTTACACATTCACAGATTTGCTAAACATTATTAAATGAGCACTAGCTGTGCTGTGCTGTGCTGAGTCCTGCTGAGTTGTAACAGGAAGCAAGAGCTACCTTTCCAAGTATTTGAAGGGGTGGGAAATGGAAGAATGAAACAATGGTACTTTATTTCCAGTCTAGTCTGTAGCAGTGACTTAACAGTGAAACCAGTGAACTCATTTAAAATTATTTCAAAGCTACCCTGAAGGAAAAGAAAAAAAAACCAAAAAAACACCCCCCCAACAACAGCAAAAAAAATTAGCTAGGTGGAAAAGCAAAGCTAAAAAGTAAAAAACAGCTTTTCAGCAGCAGAGCCACCTCCCCGTTAATGGGAGGGCCTGAAAGAGCCACACTCCTGTCCCCTCAAACTCCCTTTGAAATGGCCATTTATACTAAAATGGTCTACATCCAGCTAGATTAATCAGGCCTTTTTTTTACTCTTTAATCATAGAGATTATTATTGACACACTACTGTATTTTCCACATCAATTTGCAGAAATACAACATAAAAAAGCACACTTGACCACAGCTTTTCTGAGATGTTTAAATTTAGGTTGTCCATAAGATAGCAAAGTCCAACAGGAATTGAAATTCAGCTCTTCCAAATTAAAGAAAAAAAAATTATGTGAGGAGAAGGTGAATACTCCTAAAATCAAATTTCTAGCCACATTTCAAAGCAGTAACTGCTAGAAGGCCACTTTATGTATAGGCAATCAACAGGTAAAAAACAGGCTAGACAATAAAACACTCAGTGATCCCAGTGCTCAGAGATGTTCAAACTCCTCTGAATCAGTTGCTCTATTCTAAACAGAACAACAGCAATGCGGTGCTCAGGAGATGAAGGAATCAGAGTTCAGCCATTTCATCTGATTAACCTCCTTACACGATAGTCAGGTCCTCATGGTTCTGATAACTCCAACTCTACCACTGCGAATTATTATTATTTCACTTGTGATAAGATTTTAAATTCAAATTAGTTTTTAGAGACCTTTAACACATTTGCACTGTACATTGACTCATATCAGAACTTTAGGTTTTCAACAGATGCACACTGTCAAAATGATACCTGTATGGTACAGGAACTCAGGAGGTCCTCTAAGTCAAGCATGACAAAGCAAAACCTCTTTTATACCTAAACATACTTCACCTTGCCTCAACTTGCTCATAGATTATAAATTCTTTCTGTACTGGGTTTTTAGGTGCTATTTCTGCTTAGGATTTTGGAGATTGTGAGACACAGGCTTTTAAAAGACACTGCTAGTTTTCAGTGTCTACAGCACTCACCTGGCATGTCACAATTTTCCAATACCCACTAAAGTTCTTTATACAATCTCTACAAAGTTTGAATTCATTAGTGAATAACTGTAAAACAGAAATACATATCACTAGCATAAGTACTTCTGGACTAAATAGCTGGTCCTCCAGTGGTATTTACATAGTTGATAAATCTTCATCTCAATTAATATAAGCATTATTAGGCTTTAAGAAATCAATGTTGGAAATACACTAACTATATTTATTATGGTCTCATTAATATCTAGTTATTTGGATTACTTCTCCTGTGAATATGAGTTTCTCTCTTTGTTTGAATGCTTGGATTTTACTCTTCCTGGAGATACAAACTCTGCCTTAATGGCACAAGTGTCACCTAAAGGTCACAGATATCCAGGGAGTGCTGTCCTAGATCTCCGTTCTTTCAAGTACTCAGCAGTTTGGCTGTGCTTGAACATGACACTTAGGTGCGGGCATAACATTAAACACCTGAGTAGGTCCATTGTATCTAAGCAATGTGCTAAATCAGAAAAGAATGCTTAGTACCTAGATTTCATTCCCAGTTGGGTAAACCTATGCCTTATTTGGTTTGATGGTTTATTTTTCCAATGACACTGTCTTATTACAGCACTTACGTATTTTCCAGGCTGATCACAACGCATTTCCCAAGAACTGCCTCATAAGAGTGCTGCTGATTTTGAAATTAACCCTTGCAGCCTGACCAGAAATGTACCTTACTTATTTCTACATCCAAAGTATTTCTCTAGTCCCACCTACCCCTTCCTTCACCTCGAAATGTACATACTTTTTCTCCCCATATGCTCTTCAGCTTGTGTTTTTCTGATAAGTCACTAGATGACTAGATGTCAAACTGCTATTATTGTGTTTTCCTGAGAACAATATTACAGTCTTCCTAGTTTAGGAATTACTTTTCACAAGGGCTCAGTGAAACCCATGTAGGACACACTAAGCAAGAAAGCAAGAGTTTGTTTTGTTGAGTTACCTTTCTCACAGTGTTCACAATAATCATGTCCTGGCTTCAACTTCACCAGCAAAGGTTCTCAAGCTATTTTGGCAACACGTGCATCAAGGACTACAAGAAGTGTGGCGAAGATGTCCAATTCATTTAGGATGCAAAGCCACTAAAAGAAGTGTTCCTTATCCTGTGAACTTTGTAATGTTCTAGGAGATTTCACTAACAGCTTCACTTTGTAACCAGCTGCAACAGTGACACCATGCAATCAATACATTAAGCACGTTTTATTACCAGTTTTATTTACCACCTAAAAAAGATACCAGAATTGCATATGACAATTATGTATTCATTAGAAGTTATGTAATGCCACAGCCTCATATATTTCTCTCTTTTCTCTCTTTCTCCCACTATATATTTAAACATATACACAGTACAGAAATACACTAATGTGTGTTGCACACAACCATATGTGTGCACACAAAAAACATACCTGCAAAAAGAAAGGTCCAATGAAAAAGGCTGCATCCATCAGTGGTTTTATTTGCTGTGTTTTCATGACTGTCTTACTTGGGAGAGAGATTCAAATAAATGCAAACCCTCAGAAACAACACAGTAACAACATTACCTTGAGTCAAACATTGTGAAATTAGAGCTACACAAGCTTATCCAGACGTTTCTGCCAACATATTTCAGTATTGACTTATTGACCTATCAATGTGCCTTCAGCATTTTCCTGTAAAACATTGGACTATGCAAACTACCCATCCTGGATGGCAATGGCCTGCAAGGGCTTTGTCATTTATGTAATGAAGACTGCAAAAGCTATCTTTTGATTCCTCACACAGGACATGATATGTGTAGATGTATGTAAACTGTGTAGAAACAATAGAACACTCTTCTTGTTGGATGCAAATCTGCTAAGACAGAACCAGGAGAGAGGACAAAGTGAAAGAGGAACAGAGATTTTTATTTTCATGTCAACCAGCTGCAATGTGATTGTATTTGGAGACAGCAAATGACAGGTGCAGACTTTTCACTGACTGTTGTAGTTAGTCTGATTTCAACATGAATTCACTGTAACTGCTGATTTTGTAACGCTCTGCCACGGGTATGTGTATGAGTGCTTGGCAATACACAAATAAGTTAGAAAGGGAAATACCTTCAAACTGTTGTTCAATTAACTTGATAACCCCTCAGATACAGCAATGAGTATAGCTAATTGTTGCAATAAAATGTGTGAAATTAATTTCTGTGAACTATGAATATGAAGATTATGGGCTTTATCCACCTAGGTAACTTCAGGGGCACAATAAACTCATGCTTCTTCTTTTATTCTCACTCAATGTCTTCAACAACTGAACCAAAAGCTCTTGCTAGTAAGAGGTGGTGTGGCCTGCTTTCCAGACATAGCCTTAGCACTTCCTATGAATTCATGGGTCTTCTGCAGGGGAAACAGCCATTGTATTGATCTCCAAGGAGGCTGAACAAGGATAAGCACCAAGCAGCTCTGTCCTGGTTTCAGCTGGGGTAAATTTAATTTTCTTCTTAGTAGCTGGTGCCATGCTGTGTTTTGGATTTTGTGTGAGAGCAATGTTGATAACACACAGATGTTTTTGAGTTGTTGCTAAGTGATGTTTACACTAAGTCAAGGACTTTTCAGCTTCTCAGGCCTTGCTAGCAAGAGGGCTGGAGGGGCACAGGACATTGGAAGGGAGTGGAGCCAGGACAGCTGACCAGAACTAGCCAAAGGGATATTCCATACGATATGATGTCATGCTCAGCTGGGGGAAGAAAGGGGAGGGGGCATTTGGTATTACAACATTTGCCTTCCCAAGTAACCATTACATGTGGTGAAGCCCAGCTTTCCTGGAGATGTTTGAGCACCTGCCTGCCAGTGGGAAGTGGTGAATGAGTTTCTTGTTTTGCTTTGCTTGTGTGTGTGGCTTTTGCTTTACCTATTAAACTGTCTTTATCTCAACCCACACATTTTCTCACTTTGACTCTTTCAGTCCTCTCTCCCATCCTACTGTGGGGGGAGTGCGCAAGTGCCTTCGTGGTGCTTGACTGGTGGCCGAAGTTAAACCATAACAGTCCTTTTTGGCACCCAGTGTGGCCAAGCTCAAACCCTATCACTGTGTCAGTCTCCAACAAGATTTTCTCTTACACAAGTAGGTTTGGTCAACAAGCAATTGATTCAGTGCAGCAAATGCAAACTGTGAGAGAGGGAGGAGAAATAGGGTGTTTTCCTACCTTTTCTTAATAAGGCACCCAGAGTTGTGTGACAGCCTAATAAGCTACCTGGCTGTAGCTAACTTAACCCCTTGGGCACTTTGTTCTCAGAAAGCCCACAACTACATGGTTTTGAACCAGCTGCTGGTGGCTGTAACTTGGCTGGAGGCCTGCCCTTGCTCCAGCCACCTGACTAGCCAAACCCAGTTATATTCCACAGCTGCGGCAGATTTGTTATGCTAGATGCATACTGGCTGCCCAGGGGCATTCAAGGGATTAATGAGCAGTTTTGTAGCCAGCCCAACCCAAGAATCCCATGAATAATCAATGGTACTTGAGGCTCTCCAGGTAATTGAATTGCAAACCTAGTAATAACTAGAGATGTATCAGCAGCAGAATTATGCTTACGCCTACCTCTAAATGTACAGGCTAATGAAAAAAAAGCCACTGATTGTGACGATTATTTATCTAATTCTATACCTATATTAAAAAGGAGTCTCTATAAATTTGTGAATCTGATAAATGTTCATCTTCCCTGAGTCACCCTCTAAGAGTGCCTAAACTGCGATTCTGGTACACCCACTGGCAAGATTAAGAAAGAGCTTGAACACACTAAGATTATTTGTATTTCTTAAAGGTGGAAGGGAAACTGAACACTAGAAAACAGATCTTGTCCAGTTAGACATAGGTAAGCAGGTAAAAAACATTACATGACTAAATGTTTCTGTGTAAGATCATTTCTATTTTTTTTACGGTAAGTTCTCTTGTGGACAGAGAAAAGCAGCACCAAGTGCAGTCAGACTTTCTGTCTTTTTAAATTATTAGAGCACAGGTGAATGTTACAGGTTGATGACTAGGATGAAGAGGGATTTTCTAATGTATAATTAAAATCAGTATTGAGAATCAATGTTGGGTTTTTTCTGCTATGAGCAATAATATCAAGAGATCAAATGACTAAATGAAAATAGCAGTTTGATATCACAAACAGAAACAAACAGGAAGGAAGAAGAACATACATCA
Organism: Falco rusticolus; assembly: GCF_015220075.1. Taxonomy (NCBI): domain Eukaryota; kingdom Metazoa; phylum Chordata; class Aves; order Falconiformes; family Falconidae; genus Falco; species Falco rusticolus. Next base: position 42,863,848 of record NC_051210.1, on the reverse strand, counting down.
CAATATTAACATAAATTAATATTACATATTAATGTATATTTAACTACTGCAGTAGCAAATGTGTCTTACCCAAAGGTCAGAGAATTTTTAAGGGTGGGACACCATCTCTGGAAGTGGAC